>NC_086236.1:26860000-26965000 GCF_036321145.2 Pelmatolapia mariae
GTCTTCTATGCCCTTTTGCAAAAATAAACAGAACTATCCCCATATGGTATCACACAGACTAAAATAACCCACACAGGCTGAAGCTCAAGTGTCATGAATATGAATTAAATGCGTGTAAGTCACGTGTGTGTGTGTGTGTGTGTGTGTGTGTGTGTGTGTGTGTGTGTGTGTGTGTGCGCAAGAATTAACTGTGGTCACTGATGATCATTCATAGAATCTTTACTCTTTATTCTAGTACATCTGTATGAGAATAAAAAATATAATCAAGCAAGTAAACAGAAATATCTCAGCATCAGATATTGTGCAAATCAAACATTCAGTCAAAAGCCATAAACAACAAAAGCTGTAGACGATGAAGATATGGTTAACCATACTTATTCAGCAGTAGCAGCTGGAGTATTATCCATGCCAACTGTATACACTCTCATTCTTAATGGGAGAACTGCCAGCATGCCAGAGAAAGACTTCCAACCCTCTGAATTCTTCCTTCCCCCCAATCCATGTACTTTCTGTCATTTTCCCATGAAAAGGAAACAACTGACTATAAAAAAAAAAAAGTATTACTGCCACCATCATTTTTCAGAAGTGACACCTGAATAAATATGGTTAGGAAACTGTGCACATCAAAAAGTTTCTCTTAATCACTGGTCTAGCAAAAAGAACAATAAATCAATCCTTGAAAGCATACTTGACTTTTTTTCTTCACTTATCTTTAACAACCCATCAAGTAATCAGAAATTGGCAAAGCATGCAATAACTCATAATCCATGTAAATCCTTTTACATTAAATTGCAGGCAAACAGTCAGATTGAAGCGTCACACCAGGTCAGAGGTGATGTGACCGTTATAAATAATGAACTGAGTGGCTGATTTGAAACATTGCACTATGATCAGTTATTGATTTCTCTTGCTGAGACTGTCAGTACTGTTTCAACTCTCTGGTCAGCGCTGAGGTCACTCATCAAGCTTTGGATTTAAGATCAATGTAGCGTATTATGATAGCTTCATTGCACTGATCATGTAAATCATTTAAAGATATTTAACATCCAATTAGAAACGCTTATTATCAGTTAGAACAACTTATGTTATGAATATAAAGTATGTTTAAATAATGCAGTTATTACACAAAAAGCACTTATGATTGATCCCTAAGTCCTAAGTTTAAAAAAAAAAAAGCACTTAAACAGGAAAATAAATCTTTCCCCTCATATGGCAAAAACTAAAATATAGGAAACAGAGGACTGCAGCTGCACTTAAGAAGCATCTAAAGCACTGTTTTTAAAAGCACAGGCAGAAAAAAAGCTAAAAGTGTGTGAATTTGGCCCCTGGAGATGACAAGCTGTAGCTGAAGCAGTTACAACCTCTCTGAACTCACGCTTTGCAAACCTGGCCAAAACACAGCCATGTCTAAAGCTTGTACATCTCAAACAAGTGCAAATTATTCACAGGCTGAAAGTATAAGAAGAAGCAGCAGAAAATTGAAAATTATAGTGATTATACTGTCTCTCTGTAGCAAGCGGTAATGGCTGTTTGTCAAAGGCTGGCATAATGTGGCAACTCCAGTAACTATGCTACACATGCTTTATGTTTTAGTGTTACAGAGAAGATGCAATCTGTGTATCACATATATTTTGTAATGTCCCAGGTTGAAAAAATATCCCTTTCCTCCCGTTCATTTTACACAAATGTCACCCTGAGAGTTGATAACACAAAATGTCCTTCAAACACTTTAAGGTGTCTGCAACACCCTCCCAGCTTCTATATATTAGATTCCCATTCAAACCTTATATATACATAATAATCAAACAACTATTGAACTGACCTTTATGTGCACAATGCCGCACTAACAGGAGCGTAAAATCCTACATATACGGACGTAAGCAAACGACACATTAACCAATCACGCTGTGAATATCAGACACAGTTTTAGAGGAGGCAGATTACTCACCTGCAGCTGCAAGGTGGACATTTTTTTCCCTTTACATGTTTTCAAGTATGACCCACATGAAATTCCCCTAATCCTGACATGTTTACCATTTTTGCGTGCTGTTTTTGGAGGAGAGACAGATGTGGCAGTACAGCATCCTCCTTTGTACATTATTGCAAATGCACCTGCAACTGCAGTGTAACCTTTCATGTTGTGATGTCTTCACTCAGATAACGAGTGAGTTCAATTCCCGGCTACCAAGGACAACACTGCAACTCGTCTTTAAACAGCCATATTACTGTTTGCTTCATGCCTGCGTTAACTAAAAAGCTTCACTCTCATAATTTATGTTTAGAGCAAAACGCACACTATGAGACATTGACGTCAGAGGACACACTACCATTTACAGTAAATTTCACTTTACATCAGTGATAGCTAATTTGAAAGAGAACATACATGGAGATCCCCAACCAGAGAATCCTCTTGCTGACTCTATCATGCTGTTTACGTCATTTATTATGTAGGTGGACTGGAGAGAGAAGGAGAGGGACAATCCTTTCTCTCGTGTTAGTGGAAATTAGTGATGTGCTATATAAGATGCTAAACTATTTTGTTTTTTTCTTAACAGAAAATCTGAAAAAACTGTGGCCGAGTGAGAGAGTGCATTTGAACATGAAAATATACTGCACATTAATGACCTATTACAGAATAGTGTTTGCACGTGTTTTATCAGTCTCTGATGTTCTTCATCATCTGCGTGACAAACAGGTCTCTGATGATTCCTCCTCATGTGTGATCGGTAGATAGAATCAGTAGATAGTAATTTCACTCTGTGTCCCACTAAATCCACCACCCTGTTCAAGTGGAGAAAGGAAATTCATGGAAACTTGTAGGTTTGAATCACAAGCAAAGTGTCAGTTCACTTATTGGTCTTTGACTTCAGCTGGGCAACCTTAGCTTGTCCCAGCTTCATCTGAATATCAACAGGCCTCTCAAAGAAGCTGACTATGGCCGGTTCATTGAGCAGAGATGCTAGGACCTGCTCAAAGGAAAACGACCACTCTGTCTCTGAGAGGTCTTGACTGTTGTGGGAGCTGGAAGTGTCAGAGCTCTCTGGGGTTGTGGAGGACTCTTCGGTTGAAGACTCCTCGCCAGCAGTGGTATTAGCAGGCTTTTTGGACTCGGGCGGGCTGCTCGGCTCCTGCAGCCTCCGCCCCACCTCTTCCATCCTCAGGAGGAGGCTGGTCACATGAGCCACGGCTCGGTACAGTGACTCCTCCTCAGGATCACCATGAAAAATGTTGTACAGGGTCTTGGAGAACTGGATGAACTGAGTCTGCGATGGAAATCATAAAAAATAAAAATAAAAAAGGTTGAATGAGTCAATTTATTGTAAAAAGATGAAGTCACACGGACACAACAAAGCATGGTTTGAATTACCTGATTAATTCTGGGCAGGTCTTTGATGGTTTCCTCTTTCTTTAATATTTCATTCTGCCATTGTTTCAGATAGGCCTGCAGGTCAACCTTCCCTCTTCCTGTCAGTTTAATTTACAAACTTAACTGTGCTACAAGAAATTATAATCCTCGCACAAATCCTTGTTGGAGCCATTAATCATTTGTCATAAATTTGGGTGTAATATTACCTCTTTCAGGGCTTTTCCTTATCACACCATCTTCTGGAAGATCAAAGGCTGAAACAGGGAAGCAGCATGTAAACAAACTGTAGAGAAAAATGCTTGCAATATTTAGTTAGAAAAGAGGAAATTAAATTGGAGTTTTGAGGAAAGACAAGAGGTGGCTAACCAGTGAGTCTACTCAAGTGAGAAGAATCTTCAGTCACTGGAATAAAGTGTTGGATTCTTTGTTCCTTTAAGTGCAAAGGACTACCTGTGAAGGCTAAAAGATACTGTCTGTAAGTGCACTGAAAGGAAAGAAGAGACAAAGGAGAAAGAGAATTCACAAGAGCAAAGCAGAGTTTAGGGCCACATTTACTAAGCCATTTTGTTTCAATGAAAACATTATTTACCAAGAGCAGCACAAAGGAGTCAACAACGCATGCAGATCTGATGAGGATCTACTACCAACCAAAATAATGGTCTAAAAGCAGTTTTTTAATGCATATGGTTGTCTCTTATGAGAGAAAGGGTAGCAATTCAGATCTATGAGAGAATCGATAAGAATCTGATTTAAGGGTGAACTCTGGTACAAACTGATGGAGACCATTGAGTGATCATAAAGGTCGAAACAGCATTCTTTTTGTCAGCTCAGGTTTATAACCATTAAGTTGAAATTTGTGTACAACAGCTGCCCTACAGGCTGTAGATAAACACAAAGCACATTCTGGATGAGCCATGTGTTTAAGTTATTGTGCCACCTCCATAAAGACACAAATTTCTCTGAGGTTTTGAGCTTTATTTTTGTATGCCATATGAGACTGGAGCAATTTATTAATTGCCACTTTAAGCTCTGCTCCGTTATAGCAAAACAGTAGAGCTGAGGTCCAGAAATATAGATCTAAACATGCTTTTTTCGGTGATGAATACATTTTATCCTTTGTATGATTTCCTTCTACATTGTTAGTAAATCTGGCCCATAAATAAAGAACGCATAGATGTTAAATCCACACAGAGGTATCCGATATTTAGATGGTTTAAAAATAGCTGTGTATAGAATTGTTAATATTAAACGTGCTACAGTATTGTTCCATGCATCAAAAAAAGAAACACTCAAATTTTTCTGAGCCACGTCTACATGTGGGTGCATGTGTGCGTGTTGGTTTAAATGCGTAGATTAAACAACTCCCATCACAAGCCAGAAATGTTTTCCGGATAGCTTTGTGGTGCATAAGCCTAAATATTGCCACATAAGTTACACATTGCACTCCTCTCAGCAAAAAGACCAATACCAACCTCTGAACGCAAACTAAATAAGAATAAATGGAGAAAACATTTCCACCGAATTTCCAACAATGAAAGTGTCCTGAAGTATAAATACTACAGAGCATAAAGAACAATGCAGACTTCCACAGGGCTCTAAGTTAAAAAGGTACAACAAGACATGCTGCGGTCACTACAGCCAACAGGGCTAATGTAACCGAGTGGTCACTGCTTTCCGCCTGAAACTGATAAGCGACTAAAGCTGCTCCACAGCTCTTCTGGACTGAAAAACCTGCAGCGTCTCAGCTCCGAAGAGGACATGACTCCAATCATTTCAATGTAGCGTTTGGCCCAGTTCCAGTCCCTCTTATTCATACAGAGGAAGCAAACAAAACAGCGATCAGTGCACAGGTGGCAAATTTGAAGTGCGTCTCCACCATCTTGTTTAGACTGTGGCACCAGGATGTGACCTGTCCTTGGTGCTGAAGCAATGTGCACTTTCCTGAAACACAAAATAAGCTTTGCTGCTTGATGTTCACTGGCCTGGCACATCACAAGCTGTGACTCAGTGCTCATCTGCTGCTAAGCTGTCAGTTGTAATTTGAGTAGCACAGTCTCTCTTTCTGAAGAAACTAGCCTACTGCTAAATGCCCTCACAGCTCCTTAGACCTGTTGTTGCCATGGCAAACCCTTTCACCCAGCATACGCTATTCTTACCCCTGCCTTCAACAAGCATCACGCACGTAAGAGTCACACATTCAAGGACACTTTCTTCCCCGAGGCAATGTGCTCACTCATCAAATGCTGGGTTATGGGCTGAATTATTGAAATGACAACTCGTGTGCATTTCAGCCCTGCAGACCACAGACTGACGTAACTATGTGACCTTTTATTTCACTTTGGGCTGCTTCTGTCAGTCTGCTGCTGCAGTGTGCATCAACTGTATAGATTCCAGTCTGAAAACATTTGCTGCATTTGAACCTAGAGCAGTTTGTCAACACCATAGACACTATGTGAAAGAAAGAGGTTAAAGACAGTGTTGTGTAGTTTATGAGAGGCAGATGAAAATCAGATAGCAAAATAAAGGGCACAGGGTCATGAGAGAGAAGTTAAGGATCTAGTCTTAAACTGAGATTGGTTTTATTAGTTGTTCATTGCTTACCTGGTGGCAGGTGGAGCTTGAAGAGAAATTTCAACTTATTTGTGAAAGATCCGGTGTATAAAGTATCTATGGGAGAAGCAAAAGTTATAGTTTCAGCAGTGGGGACACTGAGGTTAAAAGTTTTATTAGAACAGAGCAGAGAACCAACAAATGTACCAAGGGCACAGCAGAACTCTTTAAAGTTAATGAGACCATCCTGGTTCTCATCTATCAGGCGGAAAACCCAGAGGGAGAGGGTGCTCTTGATGCTGCAGAAAGCCCAGGGCTCCAGCAGGGAGAAGAGCATGCTGAACTGTTGGAAACCCAGCTGGTACTGCTCCAGATAGGCCAGACTGGGGTCATGATGGAGCAGAGCTGGGCTGTTCATTGTCCAGTAGCAGCTGAGGAAATGTTGCCTCTGAAAGTAGATAAACAGAGAAGGAAGCATAACCTGTCCATCTTTCTTATTCTAACAAACAGTTAAGCATGGTGACAATAAAGATACAACATTGAAGTTCATGACTCACTTTGAATAAATTATAAAGCTCGTCCAGTTGTGAGGCACTGAATCTGACATCTTGGGACACCACCCGGATCTGAAAACACATTTGACCTCGTTATTAAGGCCACAGTAATATTACAATTAAATCTATAAATTACTTTCACTCATATTGAGAAGCCTGTTCTAACTCGGCAGATGTGTTCCTGGTGACCAGAGTAAATGCAGAGGCAGGTCTGACATCATTTGTAAGAGCGATTCTCATATTTTGCTCTAAAGACCTTTTATAAGTTATCTGTTTCCCCTAAAATGACCGCCGCCTGCTCCATTCTGTGTGCTGGGCAAACATTGATGGCCATGTTTGTTTGGATTTTGTTGTAAGAACAAAATTGATATCAATGCATTCGCAAGCCTCCCATCCCTATTTTTACCCGCCACAACTAGGCATCCTAATCCAGGTCCTGCAAACAGGACTCTGAAGGGGTGAGGGGGAAATAAAATGCAAGGCAGCCAACAAGTTTTCACTCATCTAAAACTGCCACAAAAACCTGAATAGATATAAAATATACTGTATTTTTATATAAATGTATTTATATACTGTATGTAACTGTATTCTTTACCCTGTATTTATACATGACAAGAAAGTTAAATCCTAATCCTAATATATTTTTTTGATAATATTTTATCTAATTTTACTGTTACTATTTGTCTTTGGTTCCAGTTGAACAAATAGTTCCCAAGAAAGCTCCAACCCACAATCAGTCCATTCTACACCTGCATTTGATCTGTTTAGGGGGCATCTGTAATATTTAGCTTAAAAAAATTATAACTTGTGTAATACTGTGTCCGAACAGGCCCCTGTACTAGTTACTCTAAGCTTACTTACCACGTTTTGCTTGGTTGTGTCCTCCAGTGTTTGAATCACATATAGTTTGTTTCTTTTCCGTGAACTCTCAACTTCCTCTGAACGGATATTTCCATATTTCTGCAAAGACCGACACAACTTAGTTAAAATATTGAGAGAAAAAAAAAAAAACGGTGGGGAGGTTGTCTCTAATCGGTCACAAACTGAAAGAGCAAAGTTATACCTCATAGGCCTCTCGGATCAGCTCACTGATATCTACGCTGATGTGAGATGCTTTATAATTATTGCCTACTGAAGCTTGCTGCACTGTCGGGGGCAATGGGCTGTCTTTGTTTGTCACACTGTCAAAGAACCTGGAACAACACCAACAGACAAAGAGAGAGAGTGTTATTTACAGTGTAATAATATTTAAAAGTCTCGGACATGCGTCATTTTTGTATTCACAGACTTGTTGAGGATGGTGACAGCTTCTGCGTCATCGTGGCAGCTAATCAGAGCCTCCATGTTGTAGTCCAGCACAGCCAGGCCGAGCTGCAGGATGGCTTTGATTCCGTCATAAAAAAAACAATCCACCACGTTCACGGCGCTCTCTATGGGCAGCACGCTGATGAAAAGTGTGAGAAACCAGGACAGAGACACGGAGGAGAAGAAGCTCAGGTCTGTCATGTGTTCTACCAGCTGGGGGAGGTTTTCTCTAATCAGATCTTCGAACACAGCCTGGTCAACCAAAGCACCTGACAAAATATTTTCATAGTGAGACTTTGCTCCTGGCATAATTAAAATGCCACGCTGCCAGATATCCAGCAGAAGCCAATGTTTCCACTCTCACCAATAATTCGGCGGTTGAAGTAATCTGGCAGCATCCTCTCACAGACGGCTACCAGCAGCCAGAAAGCCTCCTCTTCTTTTGCATACAGCAGGAGAACCGAGGTGAGAATGTTCATAGCCTGAACAGGAGAGAAATAAACAGTATGGTTTAATAGGCTTCTCCCTCCTCCTAAGTACACAATGGTATAATATATCATCACAAGAAGCAAGGAAAGGACATATTTCAACAGTTATTTTAAGTACCTGGCAGTATCCAATTTTAGGGTTCCTGTAGGCATAGGCAGTAAGGACTCTGCGAAGAGCTGAGATTCCTGTGTCGCTCTGAAAGGCCGGGTGCTCGGGGAGAGAGCGGTGCAGGTCTCTTTCAATCTCATCTGTAGCCAGAGTGCTTGTGCCCAGAGACTGTTCAACCAGCTCAGTGTAATAGCCGGGGTGAGTGGCCATGTCGTTTACAGCCCCTACAGAGTGTAAAAAAAAAAAAAAAAAAAAAAAAGCCCCCACTCGGTTTAAAGTAAAAAAGCACTTCAGTAGATGAAACTTTGGTCACACAAGGCTTCATTAACCACTGACTGATGCTGCTCGTCACTATACGGGACACGGCGACTTTGATGTACAACCTGAGAAAAGCATCCACAGCTCTCCCCTCAAGGCCTCAGGAACGCCGCGCACAATCAAGTCTCGCGTCTTCCTGGTAAAGAACATACTCGTACCACGTCCATACTCAGAGAAATGGATGTTCCAAGACTGCTCCTTCATCTTCTCCTTAAGCTATTAACCCAGAAGTATCAGAAGAAAGTTTTTAAGTTTGAGACATGATTGTATACATGCATTTTCTATGTACCACTGACCAGTTGTTTTCTTACATAATGCTTCAAAATAAGCATCTGGAGGCATTACAAGATGGCTACTGAGGGAAAGGCTGTGCTTCTAAAAGGCAAGCACAGACAACAGTGCTACTAACAAAACGTGTGTATTTTTTTAAATTCATGTATTCTTCATCTGATTTTATAACAACACCCAAGAACTAACCAGTCATCCATACTCACAGCAGACAGTTTCATGAGGCCATCTGAACCACAGAAACCCATCTGGATCCACATAAAGTCCCAGGTCTGTCTGACATTATTTGTAATACCTGAGCAGACTTGACCCTGATCAAACTGTACATAACAGATGTGCTGTGTTTACACTGTAAATAATATCAGCAGCAAACCAGTAGTCATTATTATACTTTAAAAGGGCAAAGAGCAGAAGTTGTATTCAATAATCCAAAAATTGCTAAACTCATTTCCTCATCAGGGGATTAACCATGCTGTGTCAATCAGGAAGACATAAATAACATAAAGTCTGTATGTATTTTACCATATACTTCAGTTAAGAGGATAGATTACAGGAGTCACAGGTTAGATGCCTATGAACGTTACAGTTTTATTTTGACTTTGTAGATTAATTGAGCTTGTTAATAACATGTGCAAATTGGACACTGATGGAGTCTTGGTTATAGATTTCCAATAATAAGTGCATCCTGTTTAGTTCTGGGTAGTACAGCTTTTTACTTTTTTGGGTATGGGCACAAATCCAAGCACCTATGAAGATGTCTGCTGCACACTGGAACATGCAGATATATTACAGTTATGCCACTGCATGTGATCTGGTGATTTTATGCAAAATGCCAGTAAAAACAGATCAATTTTTCATTCGAGCAGATGAACTCTGTTGTTTACCATTTTGGGATCAAGGTTTTCAACATCCTGGGGGTGGAAAACAGTCATGAGAGCCTCGGTGCTCACGGCCTTGCTGCTGTCTTTCTGCCCCACCATTAAAGTTACGTCCTCTGGATTGTCCTCAAAGTGGTTTATGAGAGACTGACATTCTCCCCGTATGGCCTTCATGACAAAGACGTTAATCATTTTCAATGTCAGACACCTCTGCAAACTACAGGATGAAGTTTAAAGAGAAGCAAAATGGTACAAATGAAACAATCACAGCACATTACCTCTGATGAAGCAGAGTGCTGTGGGCTGGCACTAATCCCACACCTACTACGGATTGTATTGGCAAGCCGCTGATAGTCCCGCACCTCAGAGAAACGCAGCGCCCTCTTGCCGCGCACGCACACCGTTAAAGCTCTGCTGCTTGAGTCTGGTTTCTCAACGCTAACAACCTAGAAGACAGAAATAAGGAGACAGACAGTCACAGATGAGGTTTTCTGCTGTTCATCAGGGGTTTTTTTGTTTTTTAAAGACAAAACACTTTTTGTTTGACTTTACCTCTCGCATTGGAATAATGACATGGCATTGACTTCCATCCTGACTGGCAAAACACAGGTAGTTCTCAGACAGACAAATCTTGCCAAGCGTGTTAAAATGGCTGAAGGGAACCCACAAGAAGCTCTCGTGCACCTCTAACAGGTTTTCCTCTTTGGGAAGCCTGAAAAATGTCCTGAATTGCTCACTCTTTGCATTAGCTTCTAGCCCTCTGTGGAAACAGAAGAGCACAAACATCACATTTAGGTTTGCTCATCAGCCTCCAGCCTCTCATTCACATCAGTCATCCAGTTACATCTATTTCAAAATGATCCACACTGCTTAAATATTATTATAACCATAAAATAACAGGACGTGACTCCCTTGTCGACTGGGATCAAATGAAAACAATGGGAAAAAGTAAACAAACACTGGAAGTGTCTTTAAAGAACTGGCACTGGCAAGCTCAGGCGTGACTTGGTTGGCAATCCTGGCAGGTCACACCAAACATAAACCCTATCCGACTCAAGTCATACTTTGTTTTCTCGGGTTCTTTAACTTGGCAACTGGCACTAACAGGATCGTGTGAAGCTGCACTGCACGGCGTACAAAATATTACCTCTTTGTAATCTGCAGCGGGTCAGACAGTGCTGGCTCTCTCTGGAAGGACTCTTTATCAAAAAGACGCTTGATGGAGTAGTCAGCCAACTGTTCCATGATGACGAACGTTTCATTCAGGTGCAGCAGCATGGAGAAGTAGTGATCCTCTCCATGAGCCAAAACATGGATGCTCTCAGTCAAAATGACATTAGAGGTTTTCTCCAGCCTCCAAAGCTCATCCCAGGAGATGACTAGTTTAACTGCACAGCATTAAAAAAAACACATGAAGTGGTTAAATTAATTGCTGAAAACAAAGAAATAAATAAATACAATTATTCTTAAAACCTAAAAAGCTGTCATTACCTGGAACTATTTCCTACAAAAGAACTACTAAAAGATTCTGAGGCCATAAAAACCCACTATGACAGCAATTAGCAGCTGTCACACTCTTTATTACCACCAATCAACTTTCTAAAGACAGGCGGCAGCACGTGCTATGAATGGCAGAGAAATTGCTTACCCTCAGCTCCCAGAAGGTATGAATAGAAGCACAGGAAGTTTGTGCTGAGGTAGAGCCAGCCCTGGCAGGGTACTTTTCCTTTCCAGTAGCTGCATGAGTAATATGTGACCAGCTTTTCCTCTGGTGGCAGCTCAAACCACTTCTCAAACCTCAAGTGGGCTTCTCGAAACTTCTCGGGATCATCCTCCTGCACCAAGCATGTCTTCCCCTCTTCGGCAATAAGACCCTAAAATGTGACGTACACAGGGTTACTGCAGATTGTTTATATATTATGGATCTAATAATAAAGCAAGTAATAAACATTTTGGGGGATTAAAAAAATAGGTCTTCCTAAAGTCTCACTCTAATCTTGCCCTGTACAAAGCTGGTTACGTCTTCGCTGGAGTCAAAAACAGAGAGCGTCCTCATAATGTTCTGCTGCAGCCAATCCCAGTGCTGAATAATCTCCTCTTTGGTGACACCTGACCAAATGTTAAGAGGAAAAAACATAATACTAAGGTCAGCTTAATCGAAGAAATGTTGCAACTACTAGAGAACAGACAGCAATATTGACATGAAAATGCAGAGGGGCGTACCGCATGCTATTGACCAGTACACTTGTGAGTCTGGCGTGTGGTGCAGAATGCGATAAGGGGCCACTTTGGAAGTGGAGTCCAACACAGTATCCAGGGTTCCTACAAGGAGGCCTGTAGCATAAAGTACAATGATGTATAAAAAAAAGATAAATATCAGATTTACACATGAATCCTCATAGAAGCCTTCAATAACTTGAATTTCTTGCCCATCAAAAATGACATAAACAGCACTGTGTGCTGAATCATTTGCCTTTAGTTAGTCTGTGCAGGACTATCCAGTCATTGTTCATAGCTACATCTCAGACTGTGTTGAACTCATACTGACAGGGGAAATGCATGATCCCCCAGGTCCTCGTCAGGCCTAAAATTAGCTAAATCTGTTACCTCTACAACTTCTTTCTGACGTGCCCTCCATGAATAATTGACAAGGTCGAAGTGAAACCACTATCCTATGCATCGCGTCAGCATTAGACAGGCCACCCTGCTGAACAGCCCCAAATATGCTCTAACGATGAGCTGCCAAGTAGTAAAGCATGGTGATACTTCAGATGTAAAGTGCAGTTTGCTTTTGGAGAAGGGGGGGGGGGGGGGGGGGGGACCATACTATTTAACCTCCATCATCATTAACCCTGACAGTTAGGACATCAGTACATTTCTAGCCACTGAGAACATTATTAACAATCTAGTAGATGGTAATAGATAATCTACAAAAGCTGGATGTATTAGAAGTATTCCTCTGAGTTCCAAGTTAGTAAAGAAGGTCCTGTGGGTTAAATTGGAAACTTACTTGGGAGGAATTTAAGGGCCTGAGGGTAAACTTGATGTTGTATAGTTTGCAGGAAAAAGAAATTATTTATACACACTGTGTATATATACCGCCACATTGTGACTACTCAAGTAAGCATCAGGGTCTCTCCACAAAGTGGCTGATGCATTTGCTATCTGGGGAGCTGACACAGCAGTGACATTACAATTGCCCAGGTTTAATTTCTAGCCTGTGTGAGAAACAGGTGCACTTGTTCACAAACTGACCCAGCTCACCAGCAGAGTGGAAATGCCCTTTTTAAACCAGGAAAATCAACAAGCAAAATACTTCTGCTTTTATAAGTTGCTAAATTGTTGGGTGACACAACAATGCCTTAAAAAAGTGAATACAGCCTGTAATATAGCCGTCCAGGAAATGAAATCAACGGTGTAGTGTACAGACCCCCCTCCCGTCTACTCAGCTATAAGAAACATCAAACAAACCAAACGAACCAATGAACTGACACGTACTACGTAAACCAGCTGTTCAGTACCTAAACTGACTCACGTAATTTGGACACATAGCTCAAACCTGTTGCAAAGACGCTTTTCCTTTTTTTCCCTCTCTGTTGAGGAGTAGGCTGTGTAACAGCACCCGCCCTAACAGTGGCAGACATCTAGTTAGCTAGGCAAATTCTCCGCGAGTTAACCAGCTATTAACTTGCGTGTTTCCTTGTGGTTTGTGAAGCCGCAGCAGCTGTCCCGAAAATACGACATGACAACAAAACCGCGAACATTACCTGTCAAACCGCCACCACCTTCTCCGTACCCTCGTCTCCTCTGCAGCACGAAATACTCGTTATCCTTCTCGGTGACCCACAATTTAAAAGCATTTTTCAGCAGAATCTCTTCGGGTTTGAGCCACATGGTTCTAATGTCGCCAAGTTATCTGTCAAACCGACCTGACATGTCACGGTTATCTCTAACGTACCCCGACAGCAAACCCATGGACATTTGTTTGCGTCCGAATCCCTCCCTTCCCACGTCGACAAGAAATGCTGCCAAAAGTGCAAGGCATTGTGGGATTGTAGTTTCTGAGGAGAATGAGGCGCTGTAGGCGGGTGATACTGCAACAGCGCAAATATACTACAGAACTGTGCTGTAAAAGTTTCCAGACATCTATAACGTCTTTGCTGATCTTTTTTATTTTTTGCCTCGCATTTTCAACAAAAACTGGATATTAAATATAGTAAAACAAGTATACCCTGTAAACCCAATATTGTAAGGTGTTGGCACTATACATCTACTGCATTCTCCCCATTCTTCCAAATGTAAAATTTTAAAGAGAAAAATGTAAATCAAATTACAAATATTTCATTAATGAAATGCTAACGCATTCCCTCCACTTTCTCATAAAACAGTATGAGTCATAACACTGATTAAAAGAAATTTCCTTTCTATTACGTAAAGATTTGCAGTGTAAAAACATAAAAGGTGGCATGGGGGGTGGGATCAACAGGAAGTCAGAATATCTGATCAAAATAAATACAAAATCTAAAACTGTTGTACAAAAAACTGCACTGCACCATATAGGAGTTTAAACATCATTTTGTATTGAATAACAGTTTTACCATTTAATGAAACACTATGTAGACTCTTTTCCTTAAGAAAGTCATAATCCTAATTTGTGCCAATTATTTAGGCAAAGGTTTTTAGCAACAAAACATACTTAAAGTACTTAAATTAAAACCTAAAAGTGCTATCATTATACAGAATGCTCCCACTCAGACTCACGATTATATTATGTAATTACAATTGTTGATTTATTAATGTGTACTGTTTCCCTTTAATTTGTTATTTCACTTTAATGTTGCAGGATTGTCTGTGATTTGAATTATATGCTGCAGAGTAGCTTTATATACAGTGAAAAAGCATCATATGCAGCGGTTATTAGTAACTTTAATATGTGAAAAACAATAAGTAACTCACGTTTTAACATAAATGGGATGGAGTCAAAGTATATGCATACAACGCTGAAGTAGAAGCAGAAAGTAGCATAACGTCAAAACAAATGAATAAAGTAAATCTGTACTTGAGTAGATGTACTATGTTAAATTCCAGCTATGTTCCTATCCATAGATAGAACCTCTGGGCATGCCCAAGCACCTCACACAGAAAGTGTTTTGTTTTTCATCTGCATGGCAGGAGGTAGTAATGGCAGATAATCAATTAATGTTGGAGAGACCAATCATTAATGTGCATATACCTATAACAGTATTTTCATATAAATTACCATCACTCTGTTTAGCACCTTCTAACGATTTGTTGACATATCCTTTAACCACTTCTGTGAACAACCTGTGCCTGACTTTATCATAATACATTACATGGTGACAATTGAACAAAGTATATAATTACTAAACCGGGTAGCAGTGGGAATGTGAGCATGATTTTGGAAGAAATCATAGAACTCTAGGAAAAAAGGGTGGGAAAATGTTTAGCAGCTGTTTTTGTCTCTCTCTCCAGCCGTTTTCATTTGTTGGTGACAAATGTTGCTGGATAGTGATGTGGACATAAGCATACCTAACTGAGTGTGTGAGGCAACATTTACAGCAGTGCCTGCAGTTGTAAAAATACTATATGCAATGCTAAATGAACATTATGACTGTTACTGTTTTAGGAGTAATAGGTTATTATTTTTACTCCTGTTTTTTGTTTCCAGATTAAAACTAAATAAAGAAAATGTTGGACTTTGATTTGTGGGGAATATATTGTAACGTTGCGGCTAAATATCTGTGTTAACGTCCATCCCCCTTAAAAAAAATAAATAATCAAAATGCTCTCATTTTGTCTGTCTATGCTTTAAGAACTGCAATAGCACTGTATTCCTAGAAACAGGAGTATAATATTTTAACTAATTAAAATGTTGCTTCATTTTGTCATCTCCATGATTCTGCCATCACTGGAATTTATTCTGTTTATACCATGTCTTTAAATAATTCACAATATCAATAGTGTCTCCCATCCAGAGCAACATTTGGAAATTTGACATTTCAAATCTACACATGCTGCTCCCTCTGGTGGTTAGTGTACTACATTCAGCCACAGACCTTTACTGAGTTTACAGAAAATGCTGCACTGATGAAGAACTGTGATCTATATCCTACTATGTAAACAAAGTAACACAAAGTAACACAATGCCCTTTCAAATACATATGCTAACAGTAGACTAAGCTTTCATTTTTCTTCCATTAACTTAACTATAAATTAGCATAAATAATCAGAATGAACTAGAACACAAGATCATAATAATAATAATAATAAAAAACACAAAACGCTGGGGTCAAATGACCCAGGACCATGACAGAAAAATAAAAGATGAAAGAAGAAACTGATGACCAGATAGGCAGCAAACGAGTCAGGTCATGCAGCAAATTGTCAGATATCACCTCAGACAATGATGAAGATCCAGATGACCATGTGTCAGCGCCATCTACATCAGCATCAGCTGGACACTGGAAGCAAAAATGAAAGGAACATGAAGAACAAGATGGGAAAGACAGAAAACAATTCAAACAGGGAATTTTGCTGATGGACAATCAGCGTTACACCCCACCTTCCAAGCCCAGTGTCCTACATGCAACATGCTCAGAGACTGAATCTCGGCTGGCCCCTTCTGACCCACTGACTTAGTTTCCTGCCACCAGGGACCTGTTTACCGGACTTCCCCTATACCACCTGTGGATATCTGTTCAACCTGTGACCCAGTATGATTGTGCATACAAGTGGAAAGCAATATCACTGGTACCTTGTTAGATAGTGATGATTGTGGTCTCACTGGTCGCAGACATGGAGGGAGTGGTCCTATTGGTTGGCTCCCACATTAGGAAGGCGGGGTTGGGGCCTTCCTATCACTACTGTGCTAACGTAATAAAACAATAAATAGCATTTACAACACCACCATCTTCAGATAGAAAAACACATTATGGAACGCTATCAGTTGAGTATTGGCCTCCCCACAGCCTGGACCTCAACATTAGTGAATAGTGAGATCATCTTGACAGAGAAGGGAAGGCAGCCAACATCCAAAGAAGAGCTTTGAATGCATGTCTTTATCCTGTCTTCCTTCTCTCACCCCAACTGGTCACAGCAGATGGCCGCCCCTCCCTGAGCCTGCTTCTGCCGGAGGTTTCTTCCTGTTAAAAGGGAGTTTTTCCTTCCCACTGTCGCCAAAGTCCTTGCTCATAGCGGGTCATATGATTGTTGGGTTTTTCTCTGTATCTATTATTGTACGATCGACTGTACAATATAAAGCGCCGTGAGGCGACTGTTGTTGCAATTTGGCGCGATATAAATAAAACTGAATTGAATTGAATGTCCTTCAAGAAGCCTGGAGGACCTTTCCTGAAGATTACTTTCGCTATAATAAAAAAAAAGAAAAAATTAAAGCAAAGGTAATGACTAGTTTGGGTGTTGTAGTCCTTTAATAATCAAGGAAAAGTAGTACATCCACAATTTTAAAAAATGCTTTTATTATAAATAATCCTGGTGTGGATTAGTTACTTACACATCAAAGAAATGTTTTACAGGCAGAAGAGTGCTCATCTGAGTTTTTACAGACCCAGAGTGAAGTTCACACAAGTTCAGCTTTCATCACCTGATCAGTACGCCACTGAAGCAGACCCACTCTGCTCTGTCTTTAAAGATTCACCATGAGAAATTGGCATTCCTTGCTCCAACTGTCCACAATATGAAAGTCACAGGAAAAACAGACAAGTCTTTTTGTTTGTTTGTTTGTTTTCTTTAGCCCACTGTGGTGCCACTTAAAATCCCTGTGTTTGAACAGTACACTTCAATTCTGCTTTAACAGCAATCCTTGATGTGCAGGGAAACATGACAGTTAGCAAGCTCACAGCGCGAGTCTTCTTTCTCTGGTCCACATGTGTAATATTTATGTTTTTGTCCATCGAGCCACTCCATAGAGCTTCACCGCAAGTAATATTCAATTGCAGCAGAGAATGCAGCAAAGCCTCCACATCCCAGAACACCAGCCTTCAGACCAGCTGCAAAACAGAAAAATAAACACGTGGACAAAATGCATAAATTTGCTGTAATGCAAACTATTAGTTAATAAAGTAAGTTACATACCGCGAAAGCCAATAGCTCCTCCAGTCACACAACCACTGTACACAGCGTTCTTCCAGTCAGATTTGCCTCTATGCTGTAAATGAAAAACAGGTACAAAAAAGACAGTTATTACCACAGTGTACTGCAGGGATAGAATAAAAGCAAGAAATGCAAAGCAAATATAATACTGGCATCTACATTTTAGAAAGAGGAGTGACTAATAAGAGATAGCTGGTATCCACCGTTGCTGTACTATTTGCACATTTACAAACTTAGCGTAAGTTGCAACTACTTTGCTGAAATTGTTTTGCTGTCCACATATATAATATGTCTTCAGTGATTCTGACGGTGCTCTAGTAATCTGACCACATATTGAGCATTTTTCCTCTTTGAAGCCATGTTATGGATTCACATCACATCTCAAACCCTTGTTGACAAACTGTTATCACTATTTCATTCATTCCTTATTATTCTAAAGAGACTGATGGATACATTGAAAATTAATCGCCTTTGCTCATTTTTGCCTTTTGTTCTGAGCTCCAGTCTGAGGTTATATATCCACTATGAGTCTGTCAGAACCCACATGAGGATGTCAGATACTGTGACCTACTGATTCTATGATGCACTCTGTACAGGAGAACATGGCGCCCACAATGGCAAAGTTCTTGGCATAGGACATCCCCCTCTGGCCCATGTCTTTTAGAACCTCTCGTGCTGTTGGAGTTCTCAAAGGGTCTTTGGGGTCGATGCCAACATTAGTATCAATTCCAGCTGTGAAAACACCGAAAGCTCCTCCAAGGACGAACCCTGTGGTGAGCAAAAACATCATCAGACTCTTAAAATTGTAATATATACAGATCTTTTCTGCTATTGAGCTGAATGGCTACATTTGGGCAACATTGTGGCTTTATTATAAACTGATTATTTGATACCTGTTTATTCAAAAAGCTCTAAAATGTTGCTTTCACGTTTCTTATATCTGAACACAAGTACATAATCTTAAAACAAGACAATATCGATGACCGATTGGTTTGATCAGATGACTGATTAATTTGCTGTTTATTGGTATAATAGCATTACAGCTCCCATAGCCTCGTATATCTGAGGTGACCTAGCACACGAAATATTCTGCACGAGCAGCCAAACACGCACAAAAACACCAAACCCTTGTGATGTTTGTTACACTCTCAATGTTTCCGTTTACCTCCCACACAGGCCAGCAAAGACTTGAAGGCGCAGCTCTCCATTCCCCTCTCGATCATCTTCTGCTCGTCGCTTTTCGGAGGCACGGGCAGCCCCCCCATCACGGCGGGGTTCAGGTCCTTCACGGGCCTCTTGTCACCGATAAGATGCTCCAGAATCATACTGTACTGAAGAGTCGGGCTGTCCACGCTCGGGCCGACCGAAGCTGGACCTTGTGGGTTGGAAGCAGCAGCATTTGCAGCTCTTGTGGAGGCCGCCATTTTTCTCAATGACAGAGCTTCAAGTAAATGTGGTCGAAAGACGAGCGCGCGCATATTCGTCCCATTTGTCTGCTGATAGAAATAACGGTAATTAAAGTGTTTAGGTTCACAAAAACACGAATAAACCACGATAGATTAAATAATATGTGTGTATTCTCATATATTTTTTATTAAAATTATTTTATTCTCTCACTAAAAGATTACTTTGGTTCATTTTAGCACATTCGACACAAAGTCAACCTGTATTTAAAGTGTGTTTGAGGAGTTTATGCTTTTACGTAACACTGTACTTAGTCTACCTACATTGTTTCCACTGGATTATTGTATCAAATAATAATTAAATAACATAACAGAATTTCGCAAGACTATACTAGATCTTATTGATTACTTTACATTTAATTCGGTTTTATTATATTAATGTCTTCTAAATTACTTTTATTTTTGTGTTTATTTTATCATTAATATATTTTTTATTATTGACGTCTATTTTCTTTATTCAATACTCCTGTCTTTATTGTATTATTTTTTATTTATTACAGTTTATCTGTCTCGCCTGTCACTCATCTGTGAAGCACTTTGAAGCACACTAAACTTCAAACAAAGGTACAGTACAAATTAAACTGACTAAATAAGTTTACACCTGAGGCGAAAAAACTGTTCCTTACATGCTGTCTTATCATTTTTCTGTCCTGTTAAAAAAAAAGACCACATTTCCCAGAAACCCCTTAAACACTGCGCCAACTCATATGCGCCAAACTCGCTTCACGCGCTCCACCTATCGGCTCGAGCTCAGACCGCCGGTGGTGAGACCTTAATGCGTGCGCGAGGCGGCAGCGGCAGCATCCTGTCAACAGAGCAGCTCTACTGCAGTACGGAACAGGTGAGATTAATTAACACTTGTTTATTTCTCATAGCCTGTGGCCTTGCTGCTTTTTTCGTCCGTTGTTTGGGGTGAAATTTGTAAACTTCACTGTAAAGGCTCTACTGTTTCTCGGTGTCTAAATTAAAGAATGGGCTACAGAGAGTCGCTCGGGTTTCGCCGAGTTACACCAACGTAGAAGTGGCTGACGGTGACATGCTCATTGCCAGCATAGTCACTGTACACGTCTATGCTCCTTTAACGTAACGACTTAGTCATTGTGAGAGCAGACGCGTTTTTCCTCAAACGATAATAACGGCTGTCATAAAATTATAGCCCGAGCCAAGGACGTGTTGTTTTCACGCTAATTGAGCGTGGCACTGTATGACTGCAGTGATGGCCAACAGTAAGTGGACTAACACTACTAACGCTGCATTTCATGTCCCATTTTCCGTAGCTGCAAATGTCCATCCTGAATTTTTCAGTTTACTGGCTAAGGTTGCACCATCGCGAGTCCAACAGGATTCTGCTTGAGCAGTATTTATGCCTTCTTTATAAACATTAAAATAAAAGGTATTAACGCGGTGATAGTGTTGATGCCTGGTAATGTAACACTTTGTAAGTTTCCTCCTTAAGGAAGAACGGGTCACCTTCTTTAAACTGGTCTGAATATTACGCTTAAAATCTTTTCTTTGATCTGTATTTATTTTGTTGGTGTACAATGTGTCTGATATAAATATCTAAATATCTAGTACTGGAATAAGCTTATCCTCTTGTAAAGTGGAAAGTAACCCCAGGTTGGTCTTAAAACCTCTGCAAAGAGAGGTCAGTCAGGTCCTGGTTTCCTGTTAGACTTTAGTTTTGTTTTTTAGTGTTTGTCTAACACTTCTCCCTGACAGAAACCTGAAAAATGCAGAGATAAAGTTACTAATGTTGCTCAGGCTTTAAGTAAATTTTGATGCTAATGGCAAATTACCTTCAAAACTGCCTCTGTGTGCTGCAAGCTGTTTTTCTACACGTCATCAGCCAGCCAGTTGTTCCCAATTAGAGGAGTTCTGTGTGAAGCTGTCAAACATGTCTTTGTGTTTTCTTGCAGGTACTTGTAAAACGTTTGTTGGTTTTGACTTTAGATCCTTAAATGTTTCATTATGACAAATTATCCTGACTAAGCTTCTGTGTGTAATTTTTCTCTCGCCAGGTAACCTTTAAATGTAGACTTAAAGATGGGTTCCAGAAAACCAGCCGAGTATTTAACATAATCATGCCCGAATGATAAACTTCAGCAAAAGAGAACATTTCAGTAATGAAAAGAGGAAAAATTAAGAACCCAAATACATATTTTAATTGCACGGCTCACTTTGTAGTCCTGTGACAAGTGAACAAATTACGGTTTTCTCTTTTGAGTATGCAAACAGAAAAGCCAGTTCAAACATAAGCACTGCACCAGCTCTGATGAGGTTTGTTTTTAGGCAATATAAGGCTTTGCTTCTCATGGTTAACCATTCAAGAAGGGGAAATACTTCATTGGTCTGTGTTCAGGACACAAAGAAACTCTATTGGATGTCGATCATATGTCAGCAGCACGATGGGCAGTCGGACAGTAGCGCATTCTAAAGTGGATACATCAGGTTGTTAATTTCTGAACATTAACTGATGAAATTGGTTCCTGCCTTTTCTCAATCTGCGATACACACAGATCAGCCACAGCATTAAAACTGCAGGTGAAGTGGGTGTAATCCATCCCTGGGTAAACTCTGGTCCTGGGATTCACCTGGATATTACGCTCACTCATACACCCACTTCAGCATGATAACAGATCAAGCACATGCCCTCCTCGTGGTTAACATTCCCTGTAACAGTCAAAAACTTGGTCAGGAATTAGGCATGAGGGCCATAACAAGGAGTCTGAAGCAGTGACCCTGTCTCCACTATCCACACTTTGCAATCCCATTGATCATCTGTGGGATGTGCTGGAAGAAGTCCAGTCCACAGAAGTGCCACCCGGCAACTCATAGGACACAGAGGATCTGCTGCCAACATCCCAGTGCCAAACACCACAGAGGTCATGTACATATTGTAATGGGTCAGAGCTTGTGTGCTCTCACAATGAGGGCACATATTAGGGCTGGGGGTTTTAATGTTGTCTGATCAGTGCAAGCCAGAAAAAAGACAGAACTAATAGGATTGTCAGTGGTGATTCTTCCTCAGTTGATTTTTTTTTTTAACTTCCCTCACCCTTACAATGCTGTGATTGCAGCCATTCCCCAACTCTCTTTGAATGGTACTCATGGCCATTGATCAGTGGTTGTTGATCAATGGTCATGGGAATTTGCATAATTATGATGAAGCAACTGGCCCCCCCAACCCATTGTTCCTTCAGTGGGCTGGTTTCAGTCATTATGCAAATGTACTGTTTATAAGATTGGGGAAACCTGCAGTCAGCTGAGACTGAAGAAGTCACTTGGATGAGTGACGAAACGTTTCTCCCACTGAAAACGCTACGTCCAGATGAACAGAATCAACTTTTGGAGGTTCCCTCATCCTATGTTCAAGTCATTATCCACACTAATTCCTGTCACTGGTGTGATATTTATAGGCAGGGGTTATGTGGGGATCACCCTTGTCCAAGGGTGGAATGGTTTGTTTTGTTAGAAAATTATATCTAGTGATCTCCTTCAGTGGTTCTGCTCAATGAAAAGAATTTCAAGGTCTCTGGTTAGTGCTGTCCCCAGTGCCCAGGAATAACTCCTGTCAGTGCTAGTATCCTGTAATCATTTAAATTAACTACACTGCTAATGGATAGCAAGAGGAAAGTACCACTGAAGTCCTGATATGCTGTGTGAAATGAGTCTGCACTGGAGTAACCTTTTCCTGATTTAGTAATCAGAATCATAATACTTTATTAATCCCTAGGGTTTTCTGGTTCTGATGATTAAAAACAGTGAAAGGCAGATATTACAGTGATTTTAGTCCGCTATGCTTAATCAGGTAAGCCCTCATCACAGATATTTTGCCAGGTTACTTCATTGGGAATGACATACCACGACAATTAAGGACTGCTGACTCAGTGTAAACCTTAAGACATCAGTAACTCATCTTAATTCATATGTACACTGTCCAAACCTCCAGCTCCCCTAAAAGGTAGCTTGGTGGCTGTCAATAGATACTATAATTTTAATTTCTAAATATATTGCAATGCTGTGAAAAAGATTAAAGTCAAGATTTAGTTTTCCATATTTTGTTCTGTTTCAGAGTCATAAAAAATTCTACTAATTTTTAGATTATCAGATTGACTGCCAAAAAGTTGAAACATTTCAAGGACCACTGATAGAAGCTTTCCAAATTCATTTTGTACCCTTTCCTTCTGCTGTTGAGTTGCAGCGTATTTAGAAAAGCAATGTTGGGTAGAGGTTAAGGGGAATAACTGAATAGTCATCTGGCATTGTTTCAGAAGTCAAGTGTGGGTCATTGGTGAGTATTGCAGGTCCTTGGTGTAGTCTAAACTACATTGTCAATTCAATAGTGAGGAGGGACAATTCTGTAAAAGATGGAACCACTTAGGAAGATTTTCAAAATATGTGAATATCTGCCTCATCTATAACTCTGTGGACACATTGTAGCTTGAGGAAGCGAGAGTCTATGTCCATGTAAAATAGAATGTGTTGTTTTTAAAGCCTGTGCATGTCAATGTTTAGACTGTGGGCTTGTTCATAAAGCGATCACCTTGGCAACACTTTCCTTTGCATACATTTTTGTGTAAAGTCACTGGGAATAAACAAACCAATGTGTTATGTGGCTTTAAATTAAATTGATTATATTAAAAAAGGTTTAAAGATTCAAATGGAAATGAAGCTCAGGGTCTATGTATCAGTTCAAATTAAGTGTTAAATAAGAGCAGATCTGTCTGAGTATAGTTCATAGTTCCAGTTTGACTCAGAACTGCAGGGTGTTGTGTTGTCATACAGCTAAAGTATAGCTTGAATAACTGTTTGTGCTTTAAGGTCCATTTCCCAGAGCGCTCTCTCTTTGTAACGCTTCATTTAAAATTTATTGCTATGCGTTTTGACCCTCTTGTCTATATCAAGAATAGCTCTAAAACTCTAATATGGTGCCAATGCTAATATAAAATGGAAAGCCAATTCTAAGCCTGGTGTGGTCAGTCAGCTCTTTTCTATCCCTGACACACTTGCACACACTCATCTGAGAACAAAATGGTTCTTATTCGTCCTCAAGAGGCAAGGTCTGGCCTGTATGTACAGTTGGAGTGGCATGTCCTTTACTGCAATAGAGGAGAATTTAATTGAGGAGATAAGGAAGAGATTGGATGATTGGAGCAGAAATGAGTACTACAGTGGGATTCAATCAGTTGAATAAACAGAAATGCCTTTGTTTCTGGTAGTACGCGTGCCTTCTGAGAAAGTTGTTATATTCTGGGATATTTTAACTTTTCCTTTGTAGAGGCACAGTTGGATTCCAGCCTTCACATTATTCCCAGGAGCAACTTTCTTTGCTTTTTTTTTTTTTTTTTTTTTTTTTTTTTTCTCCTTAAGCTAATGTTCCATCTATCAAAACGCTAGTGGCTAAAAGCCATTGCACTACGTCTGTCTGAGAGCATTCAGTAAAGAAGGTAACTCTGAGAATATTTTTCTTTTTGGCTGTTTTTAGTTGATTACTGTCCAGGAAACTGATTGCATTCTTGACAAGCATCGCAGTCTAACTGAGTGGCTCCAAGGAATGCTTCTGTTTTTGTAAATGGGTCATTTGGACCAGATCTGAGGTGAAGCGCAGATATGGTCTTTACACAAATATCAGGCTTTTTTGCCTGCCCTGCCTCCTGACAACAACAGCTGTGCTTTTCAAAAGTGTAATATCCAACTTCAGAATGGACAGATAACATAAGCTACTGAGCTATTTTGAGGAGAGGACAGGACAGGCCAGTTCACATGTGTGACGTTTATGCATACACAGGGAGTGTCATTATGATGTTTGCTTGGTATTTGAAAGATGTCTGAACCATTGTAATAGCTTTTAGTCTCTATACAAATTAAAATGGTCACACCCGCTGTTCACATTAAATAGCTCTCATGCCACAAGTCTGTGTACTGTTGCAAAATCAAAAGGCGCAGAGAGGAAGCCTCCTCTTGGGTTGGACAGAATTTCTAGTCAGTGGTACTAATACTACAGTGTTCCATTGTGGAAAGCTACTGAGGTCTGTTTTTTATTCTCTCACAGTCATCTTGGATGCTATGCTAGTGTTTCTATGGAATCCGCCCACTCATTGTACATGTAGCCAGCCAGGACAGACTGAAAAGTAGCTGAAGTTTTTTGCAACGTGGCTTTGACTGGCTGTTTATCAGAAAAGAACTTTGACACCATCAGAGCAGGAAGTTAGCCCCTCGAGGGAGCCTTGCTCTGAGAAAGATGAAACAGAGGATGGACCAGATGAAATATGCATGAAGACTGTATCTAGCTCAGCTCATGCTCCTGTATCACCGACGAATCGAGGACAGAGCAGGTTTTTGGGAAATAATGGATGACTGTAACTGCTGTGATGTGGCACAGTGAAGTATCTCAGTTATTCACTGTGTATAGTGATTGTTCTGATATTGATACACTAGTTTTTGAAGGGATAACTTTATAAACCTATATTTCCTTAGAGGAAACATTAAGAATAGAATTAATTTATGAACATGTATGTTCAGAGGGTGGCTAACTTAAGTTGCAGCATTAAGGGAATTTACCCTGATTGTTGACAACGTAATATGGAAGTGTGACATCCTAAAACTGAGACCGAGTTCTTGCTTTGCAATACAGCATCTCTTCATTTCACAGCCTACTCTTGAGTTCTTGCTAATAGTGCTGTGTTACCAACAGAGTGATTGCCTAACGTCTGGAGCTAATTTATGGGATATTAATTGTACTTTTTTAAAACTATGGTATGTAATGAAATATTGTTTAAGTGTGTTTCTAGGTTGAGAATCTGTGATTAGGAAATTCTTTTGCAGCATACGTAATCCGAGCAAACATTTCCATGTTTAAAAACTGTCGACTAACAATTTTTAGTGACACTTAGTATTGAAAAGTTGTTCCAAAATTAAAGTTGTGCCAACATCAGAGATGCAACCTTAAGGTCTTCTGGATGTATCACTTCTACATTACCTAGATATCGTTGGTCAAACATTCATCCAGAATTATGGCAGAAGTTTTTGTTGATTTCCCTCAGCAAGTTGTGCCTCAACTGCGCTCCTGAGCTCTTGCCCTAAAAACCATACCAGACATCTTAAGTTAATCATAGAACAAATAAGATAGAATATATATGTAGGTAAAAGTGTTTGTATTGAAAAAAAAAAAAAAAAAACAGGCTCTGTAATACTAGCGTGCTTATGTACAAAAAACCTTGTGTGCTGCCTGCTTACAAGTGTTTATTGATAGAATTAGCTGTCAAGCAAATGTGCTTGGGTTAAGAAAAACACAAATATGTACATTTAATTTCTTCATGCATTAATATCACCGTTGTTTGTTGCTTTGTAAAAGATGGTCTCACTGGACCAGTGTTGGATGTTGAAATAAACATTTATCCATCAGTAACACAGTTTTTACCGTTATCATGACCAATTTTCACTGAGGAGATAATGACTCTATGTTTGCTGGGATGATAAGTTAGTTAAGCATGTGCTTGATGTTTATGCTAAAAGGTTCGGTGGAGCTATGAAGAGAGTTAAATGGAAATCCATCAGATTAATGGAGTTTACTTCTCCCCCCTCCACCCCTTAAAATAACATGGTATGTACCAAACCATGGTTCAGCTAGCTGAGCTGAATAGATTTGGAAAGTCAACAGTTTTCTAATGATTGCTTTGATGACTGTTGTAATTTTCTAATTAGCTGTTCTGATACCAGAACTATTATGCAGTTGTATTTATTTATTTATGAAATGGGAATAAGCTTTATTTTTATTTTTATAGTCTTTTTTTTTTTGTCTTTGCTCTGCATGTTTACTGTCTCATGTTGTATCATATACATTTAAAGACATGTCATTTTACTGTGGACTCTGATTATGAGAGAGATGACAATAAACACCATGTACTTGAAAAGTTAGTAAGTATACAAGTGAAGAACAAATATTGGAGCTTATCCTAATTTAAATACAGTGGCATATTTTCAGTGTATGAATACTGTATCAGACATAAACATTGGGAACTGGGCTTCTCAATATGAGCATATATTCAAAAAGTGATTAGTTTGGGAGGCCATGTTGTAAACGGACCAGGCGAGCATCATATTGATCTGGGTCCACATCAAAGGAAATTGTCAACACAGCACTTTCCTGACTAGCTCTACTTTCTTCCCATTTTGTACTGAACTAAAAAAGTGATGATTCAACATCAGCTATAATCTTTAGTCTATTTTATATCCAGATGCGGAGAACTAGTTTTTCTGGGTTTTAGTTGAGCATCGGTGCGGTATAATACTGTAAGGGTAGTGGAGTTTCTTGTTGTATATGAAACTATTCCAAGCTGTAGGTTAAGTCTCCTACATTCACTCCAGTATGGTTTTAGCTTTTACTCTTTTATATTTGTACAGCTGTGCTAATTTTAGTGTTTTTTACATCATAACTTTGCTACATTCAGTTCTTACTAGTCGCTCACAGTACAAAAATGTCACATTTACTGTAGTATGTTGTGTAAAACTTTGCCGGAAACCCTCTAATACAGCTTTTTGCATCCTAGTTTCACATCTCTTTCCTCTAAAGGGGGAACACAGGGGGAGAACAAAGACTATCTCACAGCGTGGGATGCGAGCTAATCCCACTCGCTTCCTGTTTCACTTTAGCCCATATAATGACTTTGCACACGTCACTTTGCAACATCCAGGTGCCACACAGCTGCTTTGGATATGCTAGGGTGGTCAGACAAAATGAATCAATTTTGAGGTGTGAGGTGAAAATTTCCTGGATGTGTATTGTCAACTCCACTAGCAACTTTGTATTACTTTCTATATCTTAAAGTAAAATAGCTTTTAATTTGGGAGTGTTGTATGCTT
Source organism: Pelmatolapia mariae (assembly GCF_036321145.2). NCBI lineage: Eukaryota > Metazoa > Chordata > Actinopteri > Cichliformes > Cichlidae > Pelmatolapia > Pelmatolapia mariae. Next base: position 26,888,316 of record NC_086236.1, read on the forward strand.
TAAAAAAAAAGAAAAGCTATCTGTTTATTAGCTGTAATGCAGATAGCAATTTCTTCAGCTGCTTTTATGGTAATGAGATATCACTAGTATCAGCAGCAGCAGCAGTGACACACAGATAATCTCTGCTTTCATTTGTAAGAAGCTTGGTTACAGTGCTCTTTCTCCACTATGATTAGCATCCAAGTAGCTTCCAGTGATAGACGTCATCATTTCTATATTAGGTTTCACCCGTTGCTACATCAGTAGTGACTAGCAACTGCTAATATAATCCATGAATCTTGGCGCTGGTGTGGTTTGGATCAGATTCTCAGATACAGTATTACCAAGAAGGTTAAACACAAAGGCTTTATCAAATGACAGTCTAATGTTATTTCCCCCAATAAAATAAAAAAACCAGACTGCCTGCCCCTCAACAGTATAGTATTATATACATAATGAAATCACACCTCATTCTTCTTAGAAATGTCTATTTCAGAGATTTGACAACACTGACATTTGTAACTTTTTCATTGTGTTAAGCTACTTTGTTATTTTCTAAGCTAGCTTCCACTTCTTGAAACTGGGATCTAGCCATAGTCAAGTTTGTTTGGACTGTTACTAATATTCCTTTTTCATGTAGTCTAAGTTAATTTTATGTTTAATTTGTAATCCTGTAATTCTCCGACTAGTTGCCTTAGGCTAATTTTGTGAGCAGTTTCAATTTTCAAATGCCCAGTGATGATGGAAAATGCTGTATTTTTAGACATGCTCGACTGAATCATTGAACATCTTGTATTTGTTTTTATATCCTATGTGACAGTGTTGTGTCTGCGTGGAGATTCTGACTCAGTGCTTTTTCCTCTACACAGAAGGAGGAAAAAGGAAGAGGAGGACAAGCATTTGGTGTTTACTCTATTGTGTGCCTGCATTTGGTTTTATTAGAGAAGTGTGGTATTCAGAGGTCTGTCTGCCTGGCCTCTTGTATTATATGATGACAGGAATCCCCTGACAGACGTGTCACCCACTGAGCAACCAGCCACATGGTTTTATGTACCATCATTATTTATTAATGTTTGACATGTTTCATACTCCAGGGGTCTGCAACTTCCTGCTTGCATATTTAACCTTTCTAATGTTTGGTTTTAATTTTATGCAGATGGCAAGGAAGCTTATTTTGGTCAGAAATTCATAGGAATGTCCTGATGTGCAAGGCAGCTGTTGTATGGCTGAAAAAATGGTTATCATAATTAGTCATAGGCCTCCTTATTTTCACCTTCTTGTTTACTCCAAGTAAGCAGCACCGTCTTGGAAAATATTCTCAGTTGTAGATAAAAAGGAGGAGCTGATGACAAGGTATGTATGGGAAGAAGAAAAAGACAGTAAACAATCTTCCCACTTTACCACTGCAGGAACTTTCCCCTGGGAGCATGAAAGCTTTGTTTCCACTGTGGAAACTAATGTTTAAATTAAGTCCTGGGTATTTTTCTACTTCTAAAAAGACTTCTAAAAAGTCCCTGCTTGGAGGCTAGGGCTTTCAAAAGTCCAGGATATTTAGTGGAGGGGCCAGATCCTTGTCATTGCTTGAAACACTAGAAAAGTTTCTTGTAGTTTGCATGAAACACCAAGTTGTCTACGAACATTTGTTATCTACTCTCTGAGCTGTAGGGAAACTTAAAGAAGGGCAATGCAAACTGGAAATGGAGAACATTTGCCTTTAAAGTAAAAGCAATCGATCTTAGCAACTAAATTAAACTTGTCTACGACTTGCTGAATTTGGAATACATTGGGCTGCCTAATAACGTCTGTCCTTTGGGGATTCATTTTATTATAAAGTATTCTGCATTCCTGTGTAATTTGGAATAAAGAGAGATTGATTCATGACTCAGTGTATCGCAATGCTCAGTGCTACAGCAATCCATTAAGAATAGATGTTGATAGAAAACATGGTTACCATTTCCAATTAGAACCTTTACAGTCATCTGACAAATATTGAAGAAAAGATGTTAACTCTGTTTGCAGCATCAAAATATAGGATTTAAAAAGACCGTATGGTCATGGTTTAATTAGTTAGGTCCAATAATGACACAGGTCACCACTAATGGTGAGTAATCATGGGAATAAAGTGTTGTGACACTAGAAGGCTGTAATTTATGATGTAGTGAGTGACAATGGTAGTAGCAGAATCCATGTTGTTGAAAGCATGTTTTTGTCAGATGTATATCAATCACACTTGGAATCTGAGTGTGAAACTGCGTGCCTTTAAAAAAAAAAATAAAAATGTTGAGCATCTAACTCAACTGTTACTAAACTCTCTGAATCCCCCTTTTTAAAAGGCAGGTTTTGTGGTGGCATAAGGGTGTGGTCAGACCAAGTTCCTCAGTTTACCACTTGCCACAAACTGGAGCCTGTTCCAGCCCAGCCCAGAGTGCCGTACACTCTGCCCACACGCTCCACGGCCTTGGCATGCTGTACATTGTGGGATCCAAATTACATCAGTATGGGAAAGCATAAAATGCTGACCCCTCCACAAATCAGCCGCCCTCATATTTTGGTGTGTTTCTGAGACAAAGATTGGCTTTGTCAGTGTCAGTGGCCATTATGTATGTGTATAAAGCCTACAGATAACTTAGAAATAAACTGTGCACAACAGTGTCATAAATCTATTTCCAGTAGCATGTTTAATAATAATAATAATAATAAAAAGACTACTGATGTTCTCTTTCACAACATACAGTTTCAGGTTAAATAAATCTGAATGTTGTACATTTTCCAGCCTATCCCCCATTTTTCCTTTCATGCTGTCTGGAAAAACTGAGAGGAGAAAAACTTGCCCATGGCTGAGACAGTTCCTTTCTTTGCTTTTGTATGAGAGTGAAAGAGGCAACAGCACACATAGCACAGCAGTTGGCAACTTGCAGTACTTCCTCATCCTGACTGCTGTATGGAGGTGAAAGCCGTTGCTCCTGGCCCTGCATTTTCCCCCGCAGCCTCTTTAGAGCTCAACAACAGAGAAATATTTTGTTAATTTTTGCTGCAAGGTATTCAGGCAATAGGTAGACTATAGGACGGCGCCCGGCACCAAAAACGTAAGTGAACTGCCTTGTCTTTTGTTTTGTCACCAATCTGCCATTACTGTTTCATTACTCGCTTCTTTTAGAGCTTCCTATGCTAATACTTTGAATTTAATATAAGATTGGTGACTATAGAATAGTTTAAACCCAGTAAATTCACCAGGTTTTTCACTTTCTAACTTCACTGTTAACTACTACGGTGCATTTCTGAAATAGAATTGTAGGGCAGGCTAAATTTGCGATCTATGATCTGTTGGAAGGGAAGTTTTAAAAACAGTGGCTAACAGAGGATGCCATATGTTATCGTTATTGTATATTATATTAAGATTTATTTAGCTCAAGCCTTTTTGCTAACCACAGAGCCAGACAGGAAAGAAGTCAAGAGGATGTGACGATTCAGAGTGACATTTAACCTAGTAACTTATTTTTTGTTTCTTATGTGTCCATTGCGGTTTGAAGCATTATATTTGATCATTTCTTGAATCATTCATGCTGCTGCTTCTGCTGGTCTGTGAAGCAAACTTGTCAGTGCCCATAGTCTGGAGGTAAAGACATACGTTAGCTTAACTCAGCAAAAAGAACTTTGTATCAGTGGCATCCAGTCACACCTGACTTTACTCTGTGCAACAGAGTCTTATCACAAGAAGGCAACAAGTTTTGCAGCCACTCCTTTGTAGGACCTGCAGTTTCAACCTATGTTTTCATTTTTTTTCATTAAGGTTTGCTTAAAATGAATAGACAGGATCTTCATTCTTATGCACTGAGAGTTATTGGTGCAGTAGTTCATTTATATTCTACATGCACTAAATATTTGAAGTGGAGAGCAGTTTGCTTGTCCTGTACTTTCTCAGAGTCTGTATTTAGGGTCAGAGAATGAACAAAGATCCATTAGCGTGGATTTTTCTCTATGATCGGAGACTATTTGTAGTCATGGCAAGCTGAGCAGGCAAAGTTACATATTTGTAAAATGAATTCCTTTCATTTGGGATTGTATTTAATAATGTAGCTAACAATAGTAAGCTAGATTATTGAATTTTGTATGCGGTAGATTGATTAAGATTAAATTATTAGATTAAGTGAAATGGAAGCATGCAAGAAGTTAGTTGTCAAACCTCAAGTTAAGATGTGTGGTTGAATTTGTTGACTTTTCATATAATTCAGCTTGGTCTGATTTCAGTGCTTCTTTTGGTTTTGTAATGATAGCACATTGTCCTCTTTCCTGAAGTTCTATCAGATCAGATGATGTGTATGTGATTGTTTTATCCAGGCCCAGACTGATGACTGCTGTCAGTTGCTTTCCTCTTATCTCCTTCTAGCAGCACAGTCCAGAAGCAACCGTCAGAAATTTGGAGAAACTCCTCCTCCTCCTCTCCGTCCCATATTCAGCCTTTATATCATCTTGCCAAGTTTGGAAGCAATATAATTAAGGCAGATGACAACCCATTACTTACTGCTGTGGTGACTGCAAATTATATTTGCCTTTCAAAAATGTCTGTTTTTTAGAGCAGATTCCATATTTAGTTTTTTACCAATCATGAAGAAGTCATAATGTCATCATCCAGCATATGTGTCTTATTAGACTCAGCAAGCTGCAGTGTAATAAAACCACTAAATGACTGTCATCTTTCTTGGCTAATGTGCTGTTTACAGGGAGATACTCACTGTCTTAGTTTTTAGTTAGTTCAAGTTTGAGGGACAGCCAGAAGTAACTTTAAAGACTTTTAGTTTTCACAACTGGGTCGTTGTAAGATAAGTGGGACAGGGTTGTGGCCCCCGAGAATCCTGTCTCTGCGGAGTAAATATGGAAAGGTCATACTGTATTCAGACTTATGCAGTGGTCGAGGAAAGTGGAAACAAAATGTATCAGTGTTAAAGTTTAGACACTTATCCTTTCATATTTATTATCTTTTCAAAATGCTTGCCTAGAGCTTTTACTTCCCTTATAGTACCCCCCCCCCCCCCCCCCCCCCCAAAAAAAAAAACAAAACAAAAAAAAAACCAACAACAAAACAGCAACACGATTATACATCCTGGATTGAAACATCCTCAAATGTATCTCACTTCCTCATTTAGCCTACAAAGTGTTCAGGGCAGGTTGAGAAACAGGCACAACTTGTGCTCTGTAGAGAATGGTGCCATAGCTATGTAATCTGTGTCTAAGGGGAGGTGAGACAGCACGGCTGAAGTGTTAGACTACTAGGCTAGGCAGGAGCTAGTCATGGGATATTGCCTAGAGATGCCCTAAGTATCATATGATGGGCCAGCAGGAAAACACATGCTCTGATACAGTCAATAAAGCAACTGAATATATTGTGCTGTTAATCAGTACCTAAGCGCCTAAAAGTGTACTTGCAGTGTGAAATTATCTTAAGTATGTGCCAACTACTCGTTACTGCAGCATCGTTTGTCCTGCTCTAAATTGATACACATGCAGCAGTTCAGTCACTGCAGTACAAAATGTATAAATAGTTGAGACTGGAGGAAAAAAAGGTGGCCTTCCTGTTGGGAAGTCATGGTTGTACATGCTTACAGTGACTAGAGAGTACTATTCTCATCAAGAGTCCTCTGCTTCTCAGAGAATCAGGTTACCACACAACCACGATTAATAAGTCAGCCAACCCTTTGGGAGCTACTGAACCTTTTTACCAGTATGCTCTGTCTTTGCACTCTGACCTCCCATTTCCTTCAGCTGCTCAGATGAGCACATTACCCACATCAAATGCAAACCTTTAATAGTCACCCCGACCACATCATATTATATTATTGTGCTGCTTTTAAAGGGAGCCTGTTGTGTGTGTCTTTTCCAGCTTCATATTTTTATCCCAGGACTTTGCTCAAGTAGCTTTGCATGAGTTTATTAACTTGTACCGAGCCTTGGTGCAGTTGATCATTTCATGGTTTTGAGTAGCTATGTGTCTTCTGAGATCGTATATGAGTTATTCCCTCTTTTTGATAATGTAATGATCCAACAGTGGAAAACAAAAAGTGTCTCAGACATAATGCTTAGAGACGTCTGATGGCTGTAGTTTGTTTGTTTGTTGGCTCACAGGTATTTCGTGTGTATGGTGATTTCATTACTTCAAACAATGGCCATATTTATCATGAACATCCAAAATCAGTACACCGTATCTCAGTATATCCTGTATATGACAGAAAATAAGAAAAATTGCAAAAGGCCTACTTTTACCATATTCCTTATACAGCCACTTCTGCCATTTTCACACTGCATATGTAACTTCTACTGGTGTGGAGATGAAGTGGAGTCTTGGTCAGTGCTGCTGGTATGAACAAATCAGATAAGAGACTGTGTTCTTTCTCCTCCCTCCTACAGGAAGTGGCTCAATAGTGTTTCTGCTAAAATAACTTAAGCTCGCTGCAGAGGCACCTCCTGGCTAGTATTTTTTGGAACAGTAATAAATACCACATGTCAGTGCTAATCCATTATAGTCATCTTATAACCTGAGGAAAATGTGCTGCCTATTTTTCTGGGTTTCCTTTTATATGTGCCTCTGGTACTGGAGGGAAACATTATCCAGGGTCTTTCCTGGCTCACAATGGGGCGGGGGGGGGGTACGTCAGTAGGCATGATCTATCCACGTACAGTAAAGCCAGTGAGTATATGTTAGCGTATTTAGCAGAACTCTACGAATATTCTTTTAAAGTTTAGTGTTTGATAAACATAATTGTAAATTAAGGTCAGTTAAATAAAGCATAATAAAGAAACAAACAGAGGAAAGATGGAAACATGAAAAATAAAGATGAACACAGTATGATGATAACAAAAATATATGAACTATATAAATAAAAATAATAATCATAATAACAATGACTGTGAAGATTTCTACAAGCCTAAGCAGCTTCAGACGGTGTCATATCATGCTCTCAGAGTTGTTTGTTGTTCAGTTGCTTTTCCTATTAAATGGCAAGTCATGTGTTCATATTTCACTGCTGCCTCTGGGAGATGGAGTAGAGCTCAGCGGTTAAAACAAAGCAGCCTTGACCAAGTCTGCCCTGACCATCTGTTGGGAAAATCTACCCACCTACTGCAGATCCTACATACTCATACTCACACTAATGCTATTATCTATTATTCATTATCGTTTTACCATAATAAATAACTTCCACTTTTGTCTGGACTTTTTTCAGGTGTAGTCCGCTGACACCTAGCCATGATGAAAGCGGGCGCCACCAAAGTGGGGCTGCCCAAGCCTGGACTCCAGGAACGAGTAAGGCAGGCCCCCTCGACATCCACCACCTCCTCGGCCATGAAGACCTCCAGATCCTCCAACACGTTGGCCTCAGATCAGCGCCTTAGCAAGGTAAGTCACAGGCGCAGTGATACACAGATTAACCTTGTTGGTTTAAATAAAAGCATGTCAAAACATTAAGAAGAACTTTATTAGACTTGCATGACTTTTACTAAGCGCAGATGTGTTTTTAGCTGAAAAGAGCCAGCAGTGATGATGCCTTGACAAAGCCTCCACCAGGAGCTACTGCCTCCGGTTCCCGGATGAAGAAGACTGTGACTACAGGAGCCATTTCAGATCTCGCTGAGGCCCGCCCTCGCAGCTTGTCAGGTGGGACACTTTCAACAACTAGTTTTAGAAACTTTCCTTAGGAGAAAAAAAGACCCAGTATAAAATATGAAAGGAAAAGGATGCATGTCTTCATAAATTATTATAATTAAGAGTACATATTAATTAAATATGTACTCTATAAATAAGAGTACATATTTTGTGTCAGAGTTGAAGAGCTAACTATTTGCAGCCACTAGAGGGCCACATTTCATCACTAAAGTTGTCTGTTATGGGTCCCCAGTTACTGGTGGGAACTGGCAGCTTCACAGATGCTTCTTTTTATTATTTCTTACCCTTTTTATTCATTTATTTTCTGTATCTATATTTTTTTTTTTCACAATTTGTTGGGACTAGTGAGGTGCAGGTGGCTAAGTACTGAGACTCTCAAGCTTTTGGTCCAAAAATTAGATACTGGACAGATTCATGACCTGTGTCTTCTCACATCTGCTCAGCAAATTGAACAGCAGGATATGTTTTGGATGAAATGGGGTGTGGGGAGAGGTCAAGGTTGAGTGATGGGGGGGATACTAATATGACTATGTGGATTGGTAATACCAAATCTGACGTGGGGCTGGAATAAACAGTATATTTAGCTAGTTAATGTTAATGTCCTTGTATTTATTTTTAATCTCTTTGGGCAAGTGATAGAAAATAGTGAAACTTTAAAAATGCATAAGTGTAATTAACATTAACTTCAACATGGTGTTTGTCAGTTGTGGAGTTTTTTGTTTGCTTGTTTTTCTGTTTGTTTGCATTTTCATTAGCAAAAGATGACTTAAGCTTCTTGAGCTAATATCCACTGTTCTTGTGGCAGACCTCATTTCCCCAAATCTGAAAACCAGAGTCAGAGGAGAGCTGATACAACCAGCAGTTTGAAAGAAACTGTAAATCCAAGAAGCAATTACCATAATGAATGCATGACATTTCCTATGAAATGTCTTCATTTTACACAATTAGAGTGAGGATTAAGATCTCTTTGTTGTTCACAAAATTTAATTTATTTATCTGTTTTTAATTAATAAGTATCCAAAATTTTTTATGGATCAAAGCAAACATTTCTAGAGTTGGCAAAATGATGTTAGATTACATCAGGTGTCATTTAGCTTTCTGTCTACGGCTATCACATGTTTAGGCACACTTGGACAAAGGCTATTTTAGTTAACTAAAATGAAACTCAAAACTAAGACTGTAAACTGTGATGTGAAAAACATATTTTAGTAAAAAAATAGATGTTTGAGAAAAATTTAAACTAACTGAAACAATTTGTGAAATTTGAAAACAAACTCGTATTACACAAAATAATAAACAGAGCAATTCCAATTGGGCCTTTGCACATTTCGTGCGCGGGCACGAAATGTGATTTAAATTTCCTCGGTAGAGAAAATATATCCTTAGTAATATATGAAATATATCCTTAGTTTAAGTTTTTGTTAGCCTGGTAAAAAAAATTTTTATTACATCTTGCCTGATGAGACATTAGTGGATATGCTTCTTAAGATTTTGGATGTCTACAAAACTGTGGGTTACTGCATACAATAATTAAAGACTAAAACTGACACTGGAACTAATAAAAGCTAAAATAAAATTAAACATTTTCAAACAATAAAAACTAAACTGAAACAAGAAAATCCACTCTGTAAACTAACTGAAATTGAACTGAAAAAGGAAAAGTCAAAATGAAATAAAAATACAAACTAATTAGAAAATACAAAACTATAATAAGTCTGTTTGAGACAAATACTCAGTCAGACGTATTGCTAGGATGTACTATTTTAGTGCTTTTCAATTATTTTTCCAGCTACAACAACACTGCTTTTAATAAATATGGTGTGCAAACAAGAGCATAATTGTAAGAGCCGCTGAGTTAGGGGTTCATGAGACATTTCACTAGAGCAGGGCGATATGACCAAAAATATTTATCACGATATACATTTGAAAATTTGCGATAACGATATAACTGACGATATAATTGACACTAGACAAAATACTTTACAACTCCACAACTTTATTAGTGCAAAAAAAAAAACCATCAATGTATTTTCACTTAAACAAGCAGCTGTTTTTTATGTGCATTAAAGTTATATAATATAAAAAATTAACAGTGCAAATGCAAATTCCTTGCTGACAGTTTAACCCAGGGGTCCCCAATCCCAGTCCACGAGGGCCGGTGTCCCTGCAGGTTTTAGATCTCACCCTGGGTCAACACACCTGAATCACATGATTGGTTCATTACCAGGCCTCTGGAGAACGTCAAGACACGTTGGCCGTTTATCAATGCCCAAGTACGCGAGTACGTACTCGCGTTCTCGGTGAGTACGTACTCGCCGAGAACGCACGGGAGTACGTACCCGCCGAGAACGCGAGCACGGACTCGTGGGCCGTCTCTCAATTCTCAAGTACGCGAGCACGGACTCGTGATTTGTACCAGCGTACGTGATGATGTCACAGGCCCGGAGTTTTTACTGCTGTCCCCTCCTAATTTAACTGTGAGTAACATGTTATGAAGCTTAACTTTAATCACAGCCAAACCGGTTTACTCAGGAACAAATAAAACACTGAAATAAACCAAACATTAACATTTAGAAGTGATCTAAGAGACTTATATATCATTTTTAACCTCAGTAGTGAAACCTCTATTAATAAAAATAGTGTACATGTACATACGTGTACATACCTTAATAAAAACAAGCAGGTGAGATGTTAGAACGCTTTTATTTCTATTCTAGTGGACACTCAATACTATAGACAGCTGCTGGAGTTTCTTTAACCTGAGTAGTGAGAAGACCGCGAGCGGGCGGGGAGGGGAGGGGGGGGGGACGATGTGCCGGGAGTCCGCTGTTGAGTTTTGGACGAAATGCATTCTGGGATATATAGCTGTCCCAAGTCTACACCGATGCATGCTCGATAAAACGGGCGGATCGAGAACACATCCGGGACTTTTTCGCGTTCTCGGCTTGATGCGTACTTCGAATTGGAACAGTACTTGGTCTCCGACTGATGACGTATCACGAGTACACGAGAACGCAAGTACGCACAAGTACGCATATTGATAAACGCCCGTTGAGAAGGTAATTTATCCATTTACATCAGCTGTGGTGGATCAAAGACACATCTAAAACCTGCAGGGACACCGGCCCTCGTGGACTGGGATTGGGGACCCCTGGTTTAACCAAAAGCATTTTCAGTGGAAATTGATTGGCCGACATATCCTCAGCATAACCATGTATAATATCCACAAAACTTAAAAAGAGGTTATACGTACACAATACGGTAATACTATGTTGAAGCACAGTACGTATCACTCCGCGAGGCTCCTGCCTACGATAGCCGTAATGCTCCGACAATCCATCAAGCGGTGCGGGTTCATAGCTTAGCAAAGTCGTACTGAAACATTTGACAGATTTTTGAGCGCCGTGTACCACATAAAATCGTTTAGAGGTCAGTAAACACAACCAGAATTCATACATAAGGGGCACTGTCGATTTTCAGAAAAATCAAAGGATTGATTTTAAGTGTGTGTGTGTGTGTGTGTGTGTGTGTGTGTGTGTGTGTGTGTGTGTGTGTGTGTGTGTGTGTGTGTCTATCTGACGGATGAAAGCTAAACGAGTTCCACACCACTGAAGTTGCAGCATTTTTACAAACCAATTCTGTTTCATTCAACGATCCGCTTTCGCCCTTCTAATTCTCTGTCGCCGCCATGCTTTTTCCGCCATGTGCGTATGAAAACAAAGGCACTGCGCATGCACGTTTTACCCATATTCTATCGCGATATTTCATTTTCTTATCGTTGCCCAACATTATACCGGTATTACCGTGAACTGTATGATATGGCTCAGCCCTACATTTCACTATGTAAAATTTAGATTTTATTGATAAGTATTTGGATGAAATAGAGAGGAAAAATTGAAAATTTGTGATTTAAATTTTGGCTATTCAATAACAGAATACACAGGGTCATGCAGCAGTAGCTATATAATGAACATTTGAATGATGAAATAGGACATTTTCTGCCCAGACTGAAAGATGTCTAGGTTGAATGTTAGGTTTAGTTTTAGCGCTAAGATGGTGTTGACTAAATGATCTATGCTAATTGGGGGAGCATATGGTGGCTCAGTGTAGTACTTTTTACCTTTAGGAAATTCGAATGCAAGTAACTTGAATGAAAAGTATCTTGTTATCCATGACCTTGTGTGGTGATATTAAACTTTGCATTGGCTATTAAACAGAACAGCTACATGATGGCAAAATGCATATTACATGTAGAACAAATATGATGGGTGATAACGACAGGATTTGTTTGCAGTAATTAATGTTGTGCATACCCTTAGTGTGGGAGAAAGCTGTGTTTGTTTATGGCAGCCCATCCACACAGTGTGTGGATGCTGTGCTCTGGTGAATTTCTTCTTCAAAGGGCTCTTGTGCAGAAGCGCAGATAATTGAATTCTATTTGACAAAAGACTCCAGAGGAGCTCAGAAACCACAGCCAAGTGAGGCTCTCAGTTCTTTCATACACAATTAGACCATGATCAGCTTTCACTGGATTGAGCTCTAATTAACCAAAGTTTGCTTTTTCAAAGCATTTTCACACCCAAGGACAAGAACAGATGCCCAATTTGTGCTATTCATGATAAATTCATTGCAAACTTGCTTTGGCCTAGTTTTGCTCGGAAATTTCTAGTGTCAATTCAATTTGAATACAGAGATATACCGTAGAGGAAAATCTCTTTAAAATATGGTTGTGATGCTGTCATATTCTCCTGAGAAACAAGGAAAAAAGAATGTTCCCATTGAACTTTTTTTGTGATTTCCTGCCTCTTTGGAGCTAAAGGAGGCCACCCAAAAAACAGATGAGATATCAATGGAAAACCCAGGATGTCCTCTATTTAGTAAACCAGGACTTGGTAGGGTAGTTTGAGTAAGTCAAAAGATATAGAGCAAAAACAAGTCTCCCTTACAAAGGACATAAATGGAATAGGCTGGTTGTCAGGAGGGTAAGACTGTGTTTTATATCAGCGAAAATATTATCTTTTTGTGTAACACAAGATCACTTTGAGATTGTTTTTCAGCCTAGTTGCTGATCTTAACTGGTGTCTAGTTCATGTGCAGAAATGAAAACATCTGAAAGATTTTATCATCTTCATTTTTTTTTATGTGCCCAAATCCCCAAATATGTTGGTCTCTTCAAATAGATTTCATCAAAATATGAACTCTGCTTTCACTCAGTTGAGATTAACTTCTGAAGGGAACCCCAGGCTAACAGGCATATTCTGACCTTGTGTGTAGTTGTAGGACAAACGTGACAAGAATGGATGTTTTTGCTGTATGATTCCCTTCAGGCCATCTGTGTTGTTCTGCACCTGCAGTGAGGCACAGCACGTCAAGACATATGAAGATACAAAACAAGTGGATGTGTCAAAAAAGCAAAGCCATTGAGCATGCTGAGAATGAAATGTGACACATGAAATAGCAGCGACGGTCAGCCCTGCATACAGCTTTTGGCAATCATCATTTAGCTTGGTCAAAGGAGTTTGCAAAGAAAAGCGTCTGGACTTCTTAAAGTTGCTTGAAGACGTTTCACCTCTCATCCGAGAAGCTTCTTCAGTTCTAAGGTCAAATGGCCGAGAGTCCCAGATTTAAACCCAGTGGGAGTATCCCCCCAAAGAGGGACAAAGGACCCCCTGGTGATCCTCTAATCACATGAGCCAAGGTGTGAAAGCGGGTGTGGGACCTAATCAGCCAGGGTTTCGGGTGAGCTCATTGTGAAACCTGGCCCCACCCTGTCATGTGAATTCCTGAGGTCAGATGGCCCAGGATGTGAGTGGGCATTAAGGCGTCTGGGGAGGGAACTCAAAACTGGATTATAGATGGCAGACAGTTGGTGTCGTAAACCACCGCCTCTGTTCAAAGATGGTCGCTCACAGTGGACATAGATGGCCTCTTTCACTCCTCTTTCAAACCATCTGTCCTCTCTGTCCAAAATGTGAACATTGGCATCCTCGAAAGAGTGACCTTTATCCTTAAGATGCAGATGGACAAAGGTCACTCTTTCGAGGATGCCAATGTTCACATTTTGGACAGAGAGGACAGATGTTTTGAAAGAGGAGTAAAAGAAGCCATTTATGTCCACTGTGAGCGACCATCTTTGAACAGAGGCGGTGGTTTATGACACCAACTGTCTGCCATCTATAATCCAGTTTTGAGTTCCCTCCCCAGACGCCTTAATGCCCACTCACATCCTGGGCCATCTGACCTCAGGAATTCACACGACAAGGTGGGGCCAGGTTTCACAATGAGCACACCCGAAACCCTGGCTGATTAGGTCCCACACCCGCTTTCACACCTTGGCTCATGTGATTAGAGGATCACCAGGGGGTCCTTTGTCCCTCTTTGGGGGGATACTCCCACTGGGTTTAAATCTGGGACTCTCGGCCATTTGACCTTAGAACTGAAGAAGCTTCTCGGATGAGAGGTGAAACGTCTTCAAGCAACTTTAAGAAGTCCAGACGCTTTTCTTTGCAAACTCCTTTGACTACGATGACCTGGATGACTGAGAACCTTCACAGACATCATTTAGCTTGCTGCTTTCAATACTAAATCAGAGTTCCAAAATATTCTCACAGTGGGGAATGACAGGCTTTGAATATAGATTGGGATGATGCTTTGTGGCCTTTCAAACCGTTTGTGATGTAATGCTCGGAAATGTCTTGGATGTTTGCATTTATTGATGTGGAAGGAGAGTAAATATCTGCTTGAAGAAGATTTACTTTTTGAGTGTGCAGAGAAGTAAAATATTCAACATTTGCATTGTGACAGTTTGGGATAAAAATGTTGACTTTGACCCTGTAATGTGTCATCAGGCTTGCCTTAGTGATACCGTCAGCTTTCATGTGGGTTATAAGCACATGAGCTGCTCCCTAGCGGATAAGTGACATTACGTACTGACACGAAGCCATCAAGGCTTACTGGGCTCTAAGGCACACTGCAGCAGAACTGTCATCACATGCGTCAAGCAGTAAATTGAGTCTTTTCTCACCTGTATTTTGTGCCTGTGGTTTCAGGCAGGTTTCAGTTTTCTTTAAAAAAAAATAAAATAGGAAAACACGCACGTGGATTTTGGAAACGATTAAGCAGTGCACAGTCGTTTGTCCCATATGATAACCTCATATTTTTTGTGCAAAAGTCAGTAAAGAATGTTATTGTTGAATAAGAACTAATGCATAATTTATTATTTTTGGAGATTTATGAGAAGTGGGTCAGATGTGATATCGTGCACACTTTTGGAAGATAAACAAACAACATCATTCTTGCGCTAATTAGGGAGCAAATTCACCTTCATGCAACAGTCTTCAGTTTTTTTAGAAACTGATCTGTGATATTTCTTTCCATAGAACCGAATAGATTTAAACTAATGTTTTATTATAATCTTTGAAAAAAATATCACCTCTGTGTAGTTATTATCTGCTTAGTTATTGGCTTTGTAATGCAAATTATGCATCACTCTGGAGCTGCTTGAAACACTGCATTACTTCATAAGATTAGAAAGAATGGAGTCCTACTGAGTAGGGAAGGTGTAATGGGGAAAAATATGGAGTCATGGGGCAGAGACACACTCACAGCAGTCTCTTAAAAAAAGCTCCTCTGACTGCCAGTCTTATCCCACCTTTGTCTGTCCCATGCAGGCTGTGGCCCACCCTCACAGCATGTCATAGTAATGAGTCAAAACTGTTATTTTTGCTAATGGAGTCTATCCCCTTATCCCCTCTGGCACTTTACCAACTGTACCATGCTGTTAGACAACGGGTTAAAACCCAGCCTCATCCTGATGACTTATTTAAAACTCCTAATCAATAATTCAGTAAAGCTTTCACTCAGAGGAGTCTCTGTGGAGTGAGCAAGAACAGGGGAGATGAAGCTGCCCTGCTCTATAAATAACAAGCATGTTCGGGACTGAAAATGCATAACTTTATAAATGGGAGCTTCTAAGGATCACAGCTTTCTTTCGCATTTCTTATATAAATTGATTTGAGCTGAATTGTATTGTAAAAGTGCAAAACTTTGTTATCATATCATATTATTGCTGTATTTGATCTCATATCGCATCATATCTCATTCTTACTCCCTTTGTGTAGATTTTGTGGGTTGTGTCGCTTTTTTTTTTCTTTTTCTTTTTTTTTTTTTCTTTTTGCCTGTCCCATTTGGATCTTTAGCCATCAGAATTGTTGTCTGAAGGCCAAGCGGCTTTACTTTACCAACTGGATCATCATGGCCTTGCCATATTGGTCCATTTGATTGACCTTTATTATAATTATGTATTTATTTTATTTCATTTTCGGTTGTTACAGACGGGACAGACATGACTGGGGGATAGGACAGGGAGAAAGAATGAAAGAAAGAGAGGGAGAGAAAGAAAAAAAAAATAGAGGGGAGAAGAGATGGTGAGAAAGGGGGGAAGAAAAAAACGAAACAATTGGATCACCTGTATGGAGATAACAGAAAACAAACAAGAAAGAGCAACATAATAAATACAACACCATCACAATAAACTAGCTAACAGTAGATAACAGTAGATACTAAATATTACATGTTATTGTGCAGTACGCAAGATCGACAGTGCACAATGTACTTTGAGGTAGCAGCCAAGAAAGGTGTAGTTTGTGTCTGTGAACACCTGTGTGCACACCTGTGTGGATCAGCATGCTTGTATTCAGGTTTCTCAATGTAACGATCTGCTAGGGAGTGTGGGGAGTCATAGCCCCGTCCCCCAGGGCATGAAGCAGGTATGGAGGAGATCCAGGCCCCAGACATCCAGAGGCCCCAGAATACGAGGACCACCAGGGGGGCAACCGTGCCACCCTCCTGGGAAGAGCTGAGGAGAGCCCCAAATGAGAGGTCACCCAGCAGCCACGGAGCAGAGGCCAGAGGGGGTTGCAGTGACGTGCCCGCGGGCTCTGCCGGCAGCCAACTGTGCCAGGCCAAAGGCGCCAGGCCCCACCAATCGGCCACCAGGAGTGAGCCGGTACATACATGACCGCCCAGCCCCAGACACCAAGAACCACCAACACATCAACGTGTGAGGGCATCAGCCACTGGCAGGCAGTGTGGTGAGGGGAGATAGGTCTCCATACCTCGGAGAGCCTGAGATGTTCCCAGAGAGGTGGAGTCTAAGACCCAAGCTGACATATAGACACAGACGAACAGGCGCACGCAGACACAAACGTGCATTCCTACCCCCATATACACAAACAAATACTCAGCACTCTCCCGACGTGGAGACAGACACAAATAGACACTGTACACACATTCACACTCCCCAAACATACTCTATATCCCAGGTCCGGGTACCCCTGCCCCCAGAGGGGCAAACCATACCCAGACCCAGGAGATGTAACCCTTCTCTCTGGGGTGGAGGAAAGCAGACCGCCTCCTTATCTGCAGTAGCAGGGAGGCCCCGCATCCCAGACCCCAATCCGACGGCCAGCACCTCCTCCCAGCCCCCCAGCCCTGACGGTTAACAGAACGGGGATGAGTGAAGACCCCAAACCTCCTTTTGCCCGCTCAAATGTAGTGTTGCTGCGTGTTGTTCTAAAGTGCTGTGTCGCTTTTTACATCAAGGCTAAAGTTGACGGCTCCAACCAACATGAGGAGTTTTTGAGAGCAGGACATTTTTAAGTACAGACACCTTAATATGTTTTGTGTTTCTTCTGCAATTCTCCTGAATGACATGTCAGTGCAGTGCTTTCCCAGTGTAACTCAGGAGACTATACTGACAAGCTGTCTCATAGAGGGAGGATATTTTTATAGGTGGGCTATGCAAAGGTTATTGGTGTGATGATCAGCACTAGTCGAGGAATACTCTTTAGGTGGAGGCAGATGATTTACAAGAGACAAGTTTTCATTATTAGTGTGAATACTATAGCTATTCATTAACATCCAGTGTCTTCTTTGTGAACTTGCCTGTCATACACTGATGGAGTTGAGGTTGGCTGGCTAAACCTGATAGAGTTTGACTTTGTTTCCTATTAATGAGTTTATAGCTTGTGTCATTTTTCTAATAGTGCCTGAATTCACTGTCTGAAGAAAAAGAAGATGTCAGATAATGGTTAAGGGTCAATGATCTGCAGAGCGAGGAGACAGAGGTGTGCTTCAGGTACTATGGACCCCATACTGTGTGTAAATTTTACTATGCACAACCCAGACACCACACTCAGCCATAGCACATGGTCCCAGCAGGGCCCTGTCTGCTTGTGTCAGGCAGGAGGAAAACTGGTATGGTCCTAGAGCTCCTCATACAGTATCTGTCAGATAAATTAATCAAACGTGTTACAGTCCACTGAGACACCTCAGCCAGCATAAGCAGTCAGCCATAGTAAATAGACACACAATGAAAAGCCGTGAGACATACAGTGCAGTGAAAAAGTATTTGCACTCTTCCTGATTCCTTAGTGGGTTTTTTTTGGATATTTGTCACATTTACATGTTTCGGATCATCAAACCGTAATTAATAATACACAAAGATAACCTGAAATACAAAAGGCAAGATATGATATGAGATACGGCAATAATATGATATGATGACACAGTTTTGCACCTTTACAATATAATTCAGTGTTTACACAGCTCAAATCAATTTATTTATATAAGAAATTGCAGTAAATACTTTTTTCACACAGGACTGGGTAGCTTTGAATAGTTTTTGTCCCCTAATAAATGAATTGAATGATTTCATTCAATAAAGGAAAAAGCTATCTAAATCTGCCTGCCCCTATGTGAAAAAGTAATTGGCTCCTATACCTAAAAACTGGTTGTGCTACTCTTATCAGCAAGACCTGCAAATCAAGTATTTGTGATAACTTCCAGTGAGTCATTCATGTCAATGTGGAGGAATTTTGTTCCACCCTTCTTGTTGTGCAGAGGTTTTGGTTTTTTTTTTGGTTTTTTTCTTTTGTTTGTTTTTTTTGGGGGGGGGGTTTGAACATGAATGGCCTGTGCAAACTCATGCAGAAGCAACATTTGACCAAGTCGTTCCAAAAATCGTAATTTTCCGGGGGGGTAGCCATGCAGAGGTGGATGTGCTGATGTGTTTCAGATTGTCCTGCCACATAACCCAAGCTTCAGGGCACAAACTGTTGACTGGACACTCTCCATCAGGGTTATAGAGAGAATTATAACCCTGCAATTATAATTATATACAGAATTATAGATTCCATCAATTATAACAAGTCATCCATGTCCTGAAGCAATGAGGCATCCCCAGACCATCACACTACCACCACCATGTTTGACTGTTTGTATGATGTTCTTTTTATAATATTTAGTGTTAGTTTTACATGAATTTACATGGGCGCTGTTTTTTCAAGGCAATATGTATGACATGTGCCCTTGATGTAATTTTTGGCAGTGCAGTCACTCCAAGGAAAGTTCATCACTGTTCCACGGTTACTCCATTTGTGGATGGATGTAGATGGATCTCACTGTGGTTCACTTCATTTCCATATTGATACATGTCAGTGACTTTGTTTCCTTTTCTTTAGTTTGTAGCAAGATGTGTTGCTTTTTGAGATCTTTTACCCTGCTTCACTTTGTCAGACAGGTTCTATTTAGGGGATTCTTTGATTAAATGAGTTTTCAGTAATCAGGTGTGGATGCTGAAATTTAACTTTTATAAATAAAAGTGTGTTTATTTATAATTAATTTGTGATTCAAGAAATGCAGTAAATACTTTTTTCACACAGGACTGGGTAGCTTTGAATAGTTTTTGTCCCCTAATAAATGAAATTATTATCCGAAAATCAAATTTGGTATTTACACAGGTTAACCTTGTCTAATATCCAAACATGATCTGATGATGATCTGTGTGAGAAATATGTATAAAACATGAGGCTGATACTTTTTCACAGGACTGTATATGCTTACCGTATATACAGAGTATTAAAAAAAAAAAAAGTAGCATTACTGTTTATCTCTTCCTTTTGTCTCCCATAATGATCATAAAACAGTATGACTGTGTTCTATTTATTTTGCATACAGTGGAAAAGAAGCTTACGTTAAGCAGTTATAGCTTTGCTCTTGTATCTGGGATCAACTCAGGCTAAATGCATTTTGCGCTTTTTAGGTTTGCTGGCCAGAGTTTTGGCTCAAAGTTTGAAATTCCTCTGTGTAGAAGCCCGTGACCCCCAGCAAGTCACCGAAAGACACTAGACAAAGAGCAGTGGTCTTGCCAAATTTTGAAAGAGGTCTCTTGGACCCGCAGAGATGAACATCCTGCAGTGAGGAGAACATTCTTAGTTGGATTAGAGGCATGTTTGTTTACCAAGGTGGATGTGCTGCTCCAAGAGGAGGAGAGAAGAAAATATTAGGAAAGGAAGAGGAAGCTGTATAAGCAGTTTATGCAACAATCATATGATATGAAAAGACCCGTACAGTGTTGTATCAAAGGGCTGAATATTCAGGCTGACGTGGGCTGAATCGTGTAGCAAACTAGACCTTCCTTGCAGCTACTAGAGAATTTTTAAATGGCTTCTCTGTTAATATTTTCTAATTCAAAACTATATTTAACTAAAAATGCACAACTATAAATGCCCTTTGCATTATTATTTTGCTTATCATTACATTTCTACAGTTCTTTTCAGCAGAAAGAAAATAATCCAGCAGCTCTAAGCTTATGCAACAGAGACTCTCATACTCCTAAAAATACCAGTGCTTATCTGTGTCACGTGTAGCTTAAAAAAAATATAGTGCAGCAAAAATGAATGTTAATTTTGAAGAAATACATCCATGTGCATTTGATGTTTTGGGGTCTCAGAGTCATCCCTTACATATTAGAGTACAGGCTATTTTGACACATAGGTATATTCTAATCTATTCAACATTTAGGTTTAGGGAGCCTAAAAAAGAGGCTGCTATAGTTGATCATACTTTATTCTCCTTTACAGTTTTGTACTTATATTGTGAATGAGAGAAGACAGAACACACACCAAAGCTAGACCATCACCCCCCCAGCTTTTTACACATGTCGGTGAACCCACATACATGCACATGCTATTGTTCCCTGCTGGGTGCACTGTAGGGAAAATGCTAGTGAAAGCTTGTGGTAGCCCCTGACACACACTCCTCACGCCCGCATCTCCTTTTCCCATTTTTGAAGACTTTTCTCTTCTTTATATTTTTATAAATCTGCATGTGGGAGAAGGCATGGAAGAAAGTTTGAAAAGAAAAGACAAAAGCTGCCACTATCTGCCAAAAATTACAAATGTTGCCTTTCCTTTGCTCCTGCTTCTCTTTCCTTCCTACTTCCCTCCACCCTCTTCTTTGGCTCATACTTGTCCTTTTTTGTACCACTGAGGGACAGATCATCTCTCCATTGTTCAGCTGGTACTAGTGAGAGTAAACTGACTGGCAGCAGAGAGAGGAGGTGTGTTAAAGTGTGTGTTTCTGCGGGTTTTTTTTTTTTTTTTTTTTTTTTTTTTTTTTGTTTTGTTTTGTTTTGTTTTTTTTGTCTGGCTGAGGAAGCCACGCCTCCTCTGAGCTGATTCCAGTCATCAGAGCTATAATGAGGTGCACACGACGCTCCCTGCCTGCCTGCCCGCCTGCCAGTGTGACAAACTGTCACCATCCTGGAGGACAAACTCACACGCTTTCACATATACTCACTCATTGATGGGACAGCAGCCCGTCTCCTCACACATGCTCATGCAGACACACACACTCGTATAGTCCTGGCAAAGAGAGGAGAAAAGAAGGAAGAATAAGAAGGATTTTACATCTCTTATTGCGTCCTCTCTATGTGGTGCTGATTTTGGGCACTGAACAGAAGAAACAAGCTCACCACTTGTGCGCGCACACACGCCTCTACCCCCGCAGCCACGGACTCTTGGATTAGTCTGCCCTGGTGTGGAGTGTGGGAGCGGCGGAGCGGACCAACATGGGGAACCAAGCAGGGAGGCAGGAGGAAACGGAGTCAGGTCTGCTTCTTGTATCGTGGTTTGCCTCAGCATCACATCTTTGTGTTTCGTTTGTCTTCTCAGTTAAAAAAAAACAAACCAAGAAAGATGGACATTTTCTAAATACTATTTGCAATATGTAAGTACATTTAACAGACAAGTCCTGATTAATGAGTGCTGACTGTAGCGCTGGCTGAATGTGGCCTGGAGCTACAGAAGCTGTTTAAGCGTGTTACAAGTTTGCTGCTGCTTTCTTCTTCTACGTTATGTCTGTGTGGTTTGGGATCTGGTGTGTTTCTGCATTTAGTCAGACAGCACAGATCTGTATTTGTGTATATATGCGAAGGGCAAGTACTGAGTTAGGTTTGCCTGACAGTAAGCATGAGGGAACCTGCCAGAGGAGATCATTACGCTCACATCCCCGAGTTCATTGTGCCACTGTAAGATTCCTATTTCAGTCCCTCTGAACTGCTCTCAGCAGCACTTTGTGCTGATCTTCAGACAACCAGGACATTTCACATCTTAAGCTTTCAACATTTCTGTAACAAAATTAGCATAGCATCTTATGTGCAGAGCCTCTTAATATAAAATATTAAACAAAGACATTAATCACATCTTTATTCGCTTATGTGATTATATTTGCATGTTTAGACATGGCTCTGCAAAGACCAGACCCAAGTCATTGACACACACACACACACTCTCTCACACACACACACATACAGTATTTTATCAGTCGTGGGCGTAAGCTGCATCATTTCATAGCAGTGGCATGTGTTGTTGGATGATAAAGCACAGAAGGCTCAGATTGGAAGGCAGTGGTTGCAGGCTGCAGCTTGCTTGACAAGATTAGGTCTTTCCAGTGTACATACCGCATGGAGCACACAGTTAATACATTATACACAAAAGATTGCTGATACTGAATTTAAAAGCAGAACTAAGAAAGTCGATGTTATCTTTGATCTCACAAAATTTTACCTGTTTACTAAGCAACATGTGGGTGCAAAGTACAGTTTTACAGGTAGTGTAGAAGTATGCGTGGTGGAAATGAATTAGAGTGAACTGGTAATATGGAGTAATAATCAATTATTCTCTTTTAGCTATGAGAAGTGCTTAAACGATGCAGTTACTAAATGCAGTATGTACTCGATGATGGTTGGTCCAGTGTTCCACATGAACCTACATTATGAAATTAAACATTCCTTCAGCTATATTAGCTATTGAAGGGCCTATTTTTATTAACTACCCACACTGAGCTATTATAGCAAATAAAAATTGATCATCAAATGGCTTGAAATATTTTTATTATGCCTTTTCTTGACATCAATATATGCCAAGAGGTATAAGACCAATGATGCACAGAAAAAAAAGATACTTAGGCCTTAATAAAGTCACCAGTCACCATCTGCTAAACAACAATATGTTGATGGACAAAAACAGTGAAGTTTGTAATTCCTCCATTAGCTTTCTGATACACCCTGACAGTTAGGCCAGATGAGGTTTGTCAGACTGGGATTTAAAAAGAGAATAACAGCTCTGGTGCCTGAAGAATGGAAAGAAATGTGGGAACAGGAGGAACTTGTTCTGATTTGATTGATGGTGTTATCTCTCAAGTGGAAGTCTAAGGAGTGAGCTGTCTGCTGCAGTGATAAGCGGGTCGTTATCACGAGCAAACCACACTGATGGCTACTACTGCAACAAGGCTTCCCCTCTCCTGACCAGGAGAGCAGCCAAACCTGTGGTCAGCGAGCTGTCGGCTGTTGATGAATCATCTGTGAAATATGGTCCAATAACAGTGGGTCTATTTTCGGGCCTACAACTCAATAAATTATACATGTGTGGGGCTCAGGAATTGTTTAAAAAAAAAAAAAAAAAAAGGTTAAAACATGTTTGTGTAATGAGGTCAAATAAATTGTGATTTTCATATGGTCAAAAATGGGAATTTCACACATTTATGGTCTCTGCAGAATTTTGATTGGAATGCTTGGAGGTAGCTGTAATGTGTGAGGACATGGCCAAAAATGTAGAGGAGCCTAATATTTATGTGGCAGTTGGCATGTTGTCATTACAATAACAACTTTCTGTCCACACTCAGTGTATTAGTGGTACAGCAACATCAGGGCTCTTATGTTTAATTTGGAATGACTTAAAACACCAATCAAAATGTCGTTACCTTTAGCTGTCTACAGTGTATGTGTGGATAAATAGACTTGTTTCAGTATTGAAAATTTCTTTTCTTGCTTTCACACATTTTTTTTTTTTTTTGTATGTTTGTGTATGGGTCTTTGTGAACTGACACAGAAGATGTATTTTCGTATATTTAAGTAGAAGAACGCTCCATGGACTCTAATTTTTAGGATTCACACAGCTTTACTCGGCTTGGTTTCATTTCGGAGATACAGCGACCTCTGCCTTTTCCTTTAAACATTGGAATATTTTTGCTTATTGACACTGTTATAGCAGCCAAAAATGATGATGGATTTGTATTAGCAAGCTTTAAAAATGAGATTTACAGACCACCCCTGAGTCTCCTTATTCTAGTCTAGAGCTGATATTTTGAGACTTGCCAATTAAGACACTTTAAATGGTAACAGTCAATGTTTGTGCTGTTTTTCCTGTTGGTTGGGCTCCCATTCAGAGCAGACTTTCGCTCCAAGTCAAAGAATGTGGAAGGGCACGGAATAACGTGCCATGTGAATGGCATATCAGAGCAAATTGACGCAGAGCAGGGATTTACAATGAGGAAGCACATTTGTCCAACTTCTGATAGTCAGGACACCGTGAGGAAGTTACACTGTGAGGAAGTTACACCAGTCACATTTTCCGTGGCAGCTGGCAATTGGTACAGTAAATACACCGTCCATGCTGTACTGCTTTGTGTTTGCAAAGGGAGGTGTGTGCTGTCTAAATGTCCTGTTTGTGTAACAGAGGCTGTAGCCTGGACATCAAAGTTGATACTTTTTTGTTGTTGTTCTTTTTGCCTTCATCCCTGAGCTTATAAAACTCAGAAATTTATGATAGAGCAACTAACAATACATATATGACACGGACACCATTACAAGAATGCTGGATCTGACATGCAAGCCACTAAGCCTGTGATTGTGTGTTCAATGCATACCAAATCAAACTTGACTTGATGTGGTTTGTATATCTGTCAGCAGCTGGCTGTGGTTCATCCTCAGTCTGGGAATGATAATCCTGGCCTTTCTGTCAATGTTAGCCCAGTTTTTGTCTTGAGAACAACAGGCCAAAGAAAGCTCACACAACTGTCACTTTGTACTGGGTGTCAACTTGTTAATAATCTCTGCCCTAGTGTCCGGTCATACTAGAAAATGGAACAACAAGGATCACTCACTCGATACCCTCAGTGGTGCTGAGAACATGGTGAATTTGTGAGTAATTGTACGTTGTGAGCCATGGCTAATATTGTTGTCCTTTCCGTCCCCTGGAAAATCAGCAGACTTGGTTAGAGCTAGCTCATATTTTGCATTTGCATTAGTAGTTCATTAAAGCTGAACTGTGCATACATGTATTGCATCATTATATAAAATCAGTTTCCTTTCTTTTGATTATCCGTTTAATTCTGGCCAGCCGAAAATGCCAAAGTTCCTCTGTGTAATTTAAGATTAGAAGTTGTAAAGTTGCTAATTCAGTTTCTATTTTTTTCCTTAATAATTCCAGGATATGTTGCTTTATTGCCTTGTTGTGATTACTCCAGGAGAGCAAATCACAGATGATTAATTCAGCCCAAGTCTTGTAGTAGTCATTCTAAAGGACTAACGCTCAGATGGAAATCATCAGAAGCTTAAATCAAGTAATACTCATGACAACCTATTACCCATCACACTGGCTGATCCCTTAAACTCATTAGCATGTAAAATGCCATATGATCCTTCTATGAGTCCAGTGTTAAACTATTTTCCATGTGGAGCATACAGAAATCCTCCCTCTCAGTTGGCCTGCTCATGGCTTGTGCTATTGGATTTCTTTGTAGGGTATTGGCTCTATAAGTAATGTAAAGCCGAGTGGATCAGCATAAGGGCGCTGTGTTAAAAGTCTTCGCATGCAGGCCAGTTGCAATGATTCAATCAAGATGATTAAAGGAGCCAAAGAACTCGGGCCAAGTGTCCCTCTTTGGCTTGCCAGCTCTCACGGTGCACCTCCCTGCTGAGTTTCAGAGGAAGCACAGAGCTGTACACTTTTTGGGCAGAAACGAGTATCTCAGCTTAGTCTGGCACACATTATGTCTTCTTCAAAGACTGGGTGGAAGGTTTGCCCGGTCAGTTGCTGGCACAGTTGATTAACATGTCACCTGCTGGCAGGTTACACCAAGGGCGTCAGATTAATGGGGTATTTTTCTGCACTTCTTCTTACAGAGGAGACTGGGGAGGCTTGATGCTTTCCAGGAGGCTCTGTGTCTATGAGTAAATGAGCAGTTCATTGCCTTCATTTCAGCCTAGTAATAAAAGTTTGAACGGAGTCTACTTTTTACAATTGCACTGCCATAAACCTGATGGCAGAGCAGCTTGCCAACCACTTAGAAGCATTTTCTGATATTGGTAAAAAAAAAAAAACTAGCTAAAAATCTGGTGTTACAAAGTAATGATTTTAAAAAATAGGTAAATATCTATTTATTGGTGTTCAAAGTAACAGTAAAAGTAACATAAACAAAGTGTTGTGTTGTGTTTTGTTTTGTTTTCTGGGGGGGTGGGGTGTATCCCAAATGCAGATAACAATTCAAATTGTCTTTGTACTTAAATGCTTTTTAAGACAGGTGTTAGACTGTAGTGAGACTTGCTTGAAGGAGCTTCAATTATTTGGATATTATCAATTGTCTTATTGCATTAAATATGCTCCTTGAATGAGAGCAAGTTTAAAAAAGAGGAATTTTAAGGAATTGTTGTGAAACACATGTTTGTGCTATGTTCCAAAGCATGTTTATGTTTTAAGAAAAATTATTTTAATGGCTTTTAGTGGTTGACTGGGTGTTGTAACACAGTTCAGCATCCACACTAATCTCTGCTCAGTCAGTGTGGCAGTCATGGAGCCTCAGTTTTGTCTATCTTCCTCTTTGGTAAGAAGAAAGGAATGACTGAGTCCTGGTATCTGACTGAAGGGCGCCTGTTGACCTATTTCATGTCCTGTCAGTGGGACAACAGGAAGTCCAAACACACAGACTGTGTTTCTGTCTCTCCTTTCTTCTTCCACCTGACTGGAAAACTGCACATCACATTTCCTCAAAGCCAGAGGAGAAAACGGATGGGTGGCAGTAAGAGATTCTCTTCCAAAGCTTGTTTATTATGGTGACGGTGCCAATGCGTCATTTCAGATGCCAACTGTCTGACACTTGACCACCTGCAGTCATTATTTCACCATGACTCTTCACCCATGATCCTGCTGCTCTGTAAATTGAAGGCTTTGTGCATTCTGCTCACTGTGCACTCTGTCACCTCTTGGCTGGCTGGCGAGCTGCAGTTGACTGGTCAGTGCTGGACTGTGTCCATCCACACGGCTCCTACTGTGATTTGAAAGCTTATCTTCATTAGCAAAATAAAAAAAAAAAAAAAGCCTGCACTCTGCATTAATGTGATGACTTTCCATTTTTTTTGAAAAAGTTTGCGCTACTGGAAGTCATTCTGTTTGAGTCAGTTGGATAATTAGTTAATGTAAACAACACATTTATTTCATATGGGCAGTCTCCACAATAACATGCATGCTGTTTTTGTTTTTGCTGTATAAACAGTGGTGGTATAGCTTGTATATGAAAATTCCAGGGCAGCTATAATCAACACATTAATATTTGTGACAAGAGGGCTAAAACGGTTCCTGATACACTGAATATAACAGTGAAAGTGCTCTGGGAAAGATTCCCTCCTTTTTGTTCAAAGCTGGCTTTTCCCAGTAGTTTTATCTCCCTATTACAGTTTTTCTCGATTGCTTAAACACTATAACCAATCTTTTGAACTAAAATTTCAAAACCATAATGCTATTTTTCAAAAAGCACACCCGTTTCCCTGAACTATAAACACTATTCCCCTGCTTTAACACATGAGTCAGATGTGGTGAACTGTTACTGCAAAACTCTACACACAAATCCCTACATTTTTCAGTGCTTACACCATGTGGCCATTTAGAAAGCACTTGCATTCAATAATGTTAACTTAAGTCAGCACAGCTTGAGCTCAATTAGCACACAATTAACCAAGTGGAAACACTACGAGTCAAAATTTATCACACATCAATCAGAAACTCATTCAGGTTTGAAACAATGGATTCAAAGAGATGCAAAGGAAGAGGTTGAGGAGGAAAAGGAGGTCTAGGACACCAAGGAGGAGGTGGAGGAACATAATTGGCCATTGGGCTATTGTAAATGTCTCTGGTCAGCGTGGAGGGAATGTCACTCTGTGCGCAGCCATCAGCCAACGAGGGGTACTCCACCGCCATGCCATTCTAGGACCCTATAACACTATGCTTCTCCTTGCTTTTCTTGATGGTCTAAGACAACATATGTTCCAGCGGGACTACAGTGAACCAGCACAGCCAGAGCAGCCTCACTATGCTGTTGTTTGGTGTAATGTCAGCTTCCATCACACTGCTCTGGTTCATGACTGGTTTACCAATAACCCAAGGTTTTCTAACATCTTTCTGCCTGCATACTCTCCCTTTCTAAACCCAATAGAGGAGTTATTTTCGGCGTGGCGGTAGAAAGTGTATGACAGAGAACCTTATGTCCGTGTTCACCTCCTCCGGGTCGTGGAAGAAGCCTGCCTATACATATCAGTAGATGCATGCCAGTGGTGGATCAGGCATGCAAGAGGATTTTACCCCCGCTGCCTGGCCAGGGCCAATATAGCCTGTGATGTGGATGAGATTCCCGGGCCTGACCCAGACCACAGACAGGATGCTGAGGTGGAATAATGTTTTTGATGTGTGTTGTACTGTATGGTACATGAATAAAAATGTGCCACTGTATGTACATTGGATCTTTTGTGTTCATGATGTGAAAAGGTTTTTGAGGGGAAGAACCACAAGCAACATAACTTGCCAGTTTTTGAAATATTGTTTTAAATTTATTGCACCAATGTGTAAGACTATGTTGTAGTGTGTGTGTTTTTGAGGCCTTGTGTGTGATGTCTGTGGGCAAAGTTTGTTTTTTCAGCAAGAGTGAATGGTTTTGAGTGTAGAGCTTAATTTTGACCTGAAAATACAGTGTTTGGGAAATTGGGTGAGACGTTATGGATTTGTGTTTACTGTTTTGAGAATACGAGTCATAGTTTCAAGAAAAGTGTTTAAGCAATCGAGAAAAACTGTAATAAGAGTTGGTCTCATTGGCTGCATGCAGATTTATTCCTTTCTAGAGGAGGTACAGTCGTCAGTATGTCATTTACCTGCCCATTCCACGCCTTTTCATCGATTTAGTAGTTCTTCTCAGATGTAGCTATAAAAGATTCTGGATCTGAGCCAACCTACATCAAAGACGGTACTAAATTAAGGGGAAGATAACCGCTAACTATCTCTGCTTTAACTTTGATTTGCTAAAGGTTTGCACTTGCACACCCACAGTGGAAATGTTATTCTTTGAAGACCCTAAAGTAAATGTAGTTCTTGCACATTAATAGATTAATTAGAAATACAAGTTTTTTATGTGCCCTGAAAACTATAAAGTCTGTGTTGTGCTTTCTCTGCAGCTCATGCCCTCAGTTAATATTACTGCTTTGACTGAACAGTCAAATTGCTGTAATGTGGTGTGTGAATTTAGTGATGGGAGGGACACCTAATTAGTGATGTTAACACACCTACTTTCTCTCTTTCATTAGTCTGTAAACAAAGTGGTATGTTTTACTCTCAGAAAACGTGATGGTTAATTTTTTTAATAGTTCTTTTGTTTACTTTCTTGGTTCTTGGACATTTGTGAAACCCCTGTTATTTATAAGGAAATAATATTATAAGTGCCTTTTCATGTCCAGGTCAACTGTATTGTCTCAGTAAAAACTCTTCTGATTTGCACTCTTTAATCAGCTATCATATTTTATATCATTGACCACACTCTAATTTAGACTCTTCTCAGGGAGTCCTTCCACATTTAGCCAATTAGGATGGTAGTTTGAGTATAAAGTAATAAATATTCTCCAGCTAGTATCATGGAAACAAACTAACTGGAGTAGTAAATGTTAAAAAAAAAAAAATACTGTCACCTGTCAGCAGTAATACCAAATGCTCAGTAACCTTAAGGAAGTTAAACCTGTTCTGTACCTGCCATAAATCCCAGACAATAAGCTGATCTCAATGCCAATCAGTAGTCTGCTACTCATCCAATTACCAAATCTCATATAGAGCATGCCATTAAAACTCTATCATCATGTATTTCCAAGCCACTTTGTAACCACTGCCACCCCAACTCTTACTTTCCTGAGGTCCTGGATCCTGGAGAGGTCCTGCTTCTGCTCTCCCTGCCTCTGAATTTCCATTTATGCACATAGCAGAATAGATAGCTTGTGGAACAAAACCATCACCACATATAAATTATTGCAGATGTAAATATCAGACTTTTGTTGACTGTAATGTTTCTAACTGAAACATACTTTAAGTGGTTTTAATTAATGGTAATTGGTAGAATTTGGATACATTGGAGTGCAAAGCACCTCTGATATGGAGCCTTGCATCCAAGGCTTGGTTCTGTAACTACCGGACTCTGTATACTTAGTGGCTATTTAGTGTCTCTTTTTGCATGTGCTAACTGCTGGCATTGAGACTGGTGACATTTCTCTGTGCACATGAAGCAGCTGTGGTGATGTCATGGTTAAAGAGGTGGGTGATCTAAAGATGAGTGAGTTCATGTGCTCCATCTGGGTTTTATTCACTAAGAGCAAGAAGAAAACAGAAGATGAAGAGACAGCAAATGGAAGGCTGGCCCACAGTCCCATTCTTGGCATCAGTCATTCTCAAGGAAATAGCCTGATCTTAATCACTCCAGACTCTCTCTCACATAGACCTATTTAGCCTCTCTTTATTAGCACCCATCATTAGAATATGAGTTGGTAGGTGTTTCTTTGCCTCCCACGTGTGGATGGTGCTTCGAGAAGTGCATAGTAAAATGTAGTAAACATTCAGGGTTTATTTTATGTTAACATCTTTCATGGGACTTTAGGAGTGCTTTCTGTCCTCATTCTGTCAGTCATGGGTTCATCATCTGTGAAATGCAGACATGTAACTGTGAATGTTGATGCAGTTCTTTTGATCTTTGTGAAGATCTGGGTCTCAGTTTACCTGACAGGATGAGAAGTTCTGCATTTATAAACTGTAGCATCTAAGGAGCTTGGAAAGAAAACTGTAGCATCCCTTCATTTGAGGCACGTGGCAGATCTTTTAAGGACACACGGTGTCCAGAGCCCATGCTACTATTCTTCATTTGCATAGTCTACAATTGTCTTTCAAATCTGATTGTTTAAGGATTTTAGGTCATCACTGAAAACTTTGACACAGTTGATATGATTTTACCACTCTGCTTTCGGAGCAAAGCTTCTCACTGCAGGAATCTTAAACAGCTTTGTACCCCAGAAATTGTGTCCAGTGTTGGCAGCTTCTGCCATCGTTTCTACCTAATTGAATGAGGGGGTAGTCTGTGCACAGAGCCTATCAATGGCACAGTATTTAAAAAACCCACGGGGGTATAGGATTTCCATTCAAAACGAGTCCATTTGTTTTTTCCATTTTGTATGTGTCTATGCTTGAAGTGTGTGCGCATGTTGCTCTGGGTGATGATCAGTCTCCTCTCACAGGATGCCTGTCTAGCCTTTGCTTTGGGGGCTTGACGATGAAGCTGCATGTATGAGAGAGAGAGAGAGAGAGACAGTGCTGTCTCTGTCTGTGCTCTGCTTAAACTGTTCTGTGCCTGATTGCTCCACGTGCACAGGGACCTTTGTCATCCTTTGAAACAAGCAGGCCCCTTGTGTCTGTTTCGCTGTTTGCTGATGATCTGAAAACAAACAATACAGCGTTTTCAGGCGGCACACAACTCATGCGAGGCATCAGTAAATACTCTTCATATTTGAGAGGGGTCTGGAAAGGCCTCGCGGCTGCGGCCCACATTGATGCAGTTAAGCTCTGCTGCAGTCATGAATGGTTACAGCGAGCAACAGACAGTGTCAGGCAAATGTACTGTTGTCCAAACAGAGAACAATATGTGAATAGGGTATAGTGACCATGTGCTGAATAATACAAGTATGAATGCGATGCACTGTCTGTTCAGTTAGTGTCATCACATGATGTTAACAAATTCCTGGTTCTAGCATGGGGGTATGTTGATTCTGTTAACCTCCACTTGTCAGTGTGAAGCCTGCTACATGATAATACTACAAAGAACAAGTTTATTGATGCATGAATCACAAATTATAAATCTGGACTCTGTATCATCACAGGATTTACATTTGTAGTCCAAGTGGACTCTCTTTTGTTTCTTTGTATTTTTCAGTTTCAAATTAAATGAGTATTTGATCCACTTTAGCTATTAAACACAATTAACAAGTTTGATCCTTGTAAATAATATTGTTTGTATTGGTTTTATGAAATTTTCAGTGGTTCTACTTATGTAGCCACTCAGTTTTGAATGTAGTTTGTTTGAAGGTTATAGTTATGATTTTTAGCAGCTATCAGATGTAGAGGCTTAGACTTGTTTTGGCATGTAAGAAGTCTTTATAACAATTGGTCCCCAACACAGTCTGTTAAAGTGGCCTTTTAGCTGACAAAGCGAAGGGAAAAAATTGTTTACACTTATAAATCAGTTTTGCCACTGGATAATTAAACACCGTTTCATTATATACTTCTTTGTGTGTTTTTCAGGTGCACAAACTGTCAAGAAGTCTGGAATCCCTGCTCCTAGAGAAATGCCCTCTGCCATAACAAGAGACCGCAGCTCTCTAAGGGACCAGCTGAAGAGCAATTCCACAAAGAGACTGGTTTCCAGTGCCAGCACTTCCAGCCTCTCCACCATGACAAGACAGACACGTAATTCAGCCAAATCTCGTGCAGATGCAGAGGGCCAAGAAAAGAGTCTTCTGGAAAGCCAGGTGAAGGAGCTTCTTGCTGAGGCAAAGGCTAAAGACCTAGAGATCAGCAATCTCAGGATGGAGTTGCAACGCTGTAAGGGTAAAGCCTCTTCTGCTTCCTCCTCACCCTCATCCAATTCTTTTTCACCTCAAGAACCTGCAGCCGATCGCGAGCAAGGACAGGTGGGGGAGGCCCTTGTGCTGGTTGGAGAGCTGAGGGAGAAGAATGGGAAGTTTCAGAGGGAGCTGGCAGCCCTCAGAGAGGAGAATCAGGCACTGAAGGAGAAGCTGCTTAGCTTGGAGGCATCTTCTATCTGTAGTACAAACACAAGCACCTCCTCCAAGCCTCTGGTGAATGGCCTGTCCTCAGACTCTTCAGCTCTGCAACAGCATAGTCTCCCCTCTACTGCCAGCCCACTCAAAACCTCTGGATCTTCCAGTTCTGACATCACCAAGGGGTCACCGTCACCTGACTCCTCAGAGTTTGAGAAGATCCCATCACGCTCAGAATCAGCAAGCAGTGGTGTCAGTGGGAGCACTGATCAAGCAGGGGCAGTTAACAGTGCCAGTGGTCGGGACATCTCCTTGCAGAGCCTAACCGAACAGATTCACAAGATGGAGGAGAGCCACCACAGCACATCGGAGGAACTGCAGGCAACAATACAGGAGCTGGCTGACCAGCAGCAAGTGGTGCAGGAGCTGACAGCTGAGAATGAGCGTCTGGTTGAGGAGAAACGACTCCTGCAGACCTCACTTCAACAGCAGAGAGAGCGTCTGGAGGTATTGGCCCAAAAGAATGAAACATTCTCTGTCCGGCTTCAGGAGCATGCTCAGGCTCAGGCCCAGAGGGAGGAGGAGCTGGGTAGCCAGAGGCCTAGACTGGTCGAACTGGAGCAGAGGTATGCTGAGCTGGTAGAGAGTTCACGCTTTGAACGGGAGAAGCTAGTAGACATCCAGCAGCAACTAACGGGCAGCTTGCGGGCCCTGGAGGAGGAGCACCAGGAGGCCCAGAGCCAGGTGCGCTGCCTCAGAGAGGAGTTAGACAGGTTGCAAGCCCAGTTGGACAGAGAGCTGGAAGCCGGAGGTCAGGCAGCTCAAGCTGCAGAAGACCAGAGGGCAACAGCTGAGGGTCTGAGACTGGAAAACAACAGGCTGAAGGCACAGGTGGACATTGAGAGGCAAAAAGTGACTGAGTTGAAGGCTATGCAAAGTGCCAGTGACAACACTGAGCTGCAGACTCTGCTGAAGACAGCCCACACTGAGAGAGACAAGCTGGGAGTCGAGCTGACAGAACTAAGACAGGAGCTGCTTCAGGCGCAGGCTGAGACTGAGCATGTGCGAGCCTCCGTGTCTAAGGTAAGACACGGGCAAAATTGATAACATATTTTCCGTCTTGGCATTCATAATATATTTATTGCACCTTCACTAGGTCAGTTGATTAAACACATAAATGCACTATAAAGAAAATATGCTTGACATTTTGGAAACTATTCATATTCATATCTTGGCTCTCTGTAGTTAGTACACTCAGTGGAAGCAACCGAGTGGCATGTGAGCAGTAAGAACTTCATTTATGATGTTTCCTTATGAACAAATTTGACCGAGAAATAGGTGTATGCTAATTCCTAAACAAAAATAATAGTGTATAAAAACAAATTGGAAGACTCTGTGTGTGAATGAATGAATACTCTGATCTGATGCATACATACATGTTTGTAGACTGGGGAAACTGCTTACATAGATGTAATAATGTAAATAAAATATGACAAACCACGTATACTGTCGAACATGCCATCCACCACAGCTGTAGCTGCTTATGTCATGGTTGCTAGGTAACAGAAACCACGCGTCGTAGGCTAGACCGTCCAATTTAACAGCCTTGCCCTTCCAACCTACATAGACCGGGAAGGCCGGGTCCTTCGAAGGATGTAGCCCCTGAATTTGGGCACAGTCTATGATCCAGTTCACAAATTTAATTTCACTTTATATAACATGTTACAGATGTTTTAAAAAAATATATACAAGTAATCAACCAAGTGCTTTTAATTATGTTTGATTTATTAAGCCGTAACCGCTCTGAAGAATTGCAGTTGTGTGACAAGTTCTCCTTAATAAACATATTAACATTCAACGCTGATCATTTCAACCACCGTACAGTTTTAGTATGGATCCTGTGGACTGTTTTTAAAGTGGTCCTGTGATGTAAATTATATGACTTGCTGTGACCAAAACAGCAATTTGTTCATCCGCTCTTACTGTAAGTTGTGTATAGAATTGCAAAACACAGCAGCCATAGTTGTCCGTAATATCTTGTAATCTTGTGCATATATTGTACTTGAGAAGTACAGAACTTCTTATTGCTATAAATTTGTTTTGCTTTCATAATTAAGAGTCTTGAATCTTAATGATTCAAAATTTGACTGAAAGGAAAAGCCATGTGATTTTTCTCTTGAGTGTGACTGAGGACAAACTTCTCTCACACTGGTGTGAACATGACCATTAAATTGGTACCTCACCACTGCAATGCATGAACTCAATGCCACTTAAATGATTTTCATATGTTTCCTCAGTATTCATTTTGGTTTTCCCCTACAACACCACACATCCGAGAACCGCTGAGGCAGTATGAGTTAGGGGTCATGTTGGCGGTTGTTGTTCCAAAGTGAAATGTGTCACCATCAGCTTAGTGATGTCGTCATTACTGGGCTGTGACTGTGGTGCCAACAGTAGGGTGGACCCTCAGAGTCACATAACTCTCCTCAGGCACGTGGGTGTCAGGGTGTGACCACTCCTTAAGTTCACGTACAAACATCTTGATCTATTAGAGCCACATGGTGTCAGTTGGAGGGTGTCCTGCGTGACTACATCACTGTCTCGTTTTAGTATCTTGTTCTGTCAAAGACTGACTTTACAAGGTCATTTCTCAAAGCAACAATCATAGTAGAACTTTGACTAAAGCTTTCAGTGGAGCAAAAAACACCATGATGTAGTCAGAACTAGTCAGAGTTGGTGCCGTCTTTCATGTCACTCATTTCGCTGAATGCCAAATTATTGATGCCAGACACAACTTTGTTGTTTGTTTTATTAATCACAACGATTGAGGAGTTGTGGTAAAAAATGAAGCAAGCACCTTTTATTTAATATCCTGACATATATACAGTGAAATCCATTATTATTCTTTCTTTAACCAAAGGCAACTTAACCACATGTCTGTTTTGCACAATGATATCTTAAAGTCACTGTAAGCTCTTGTATGTTTACATGTACACAGGTGGAGGCAAAATGCCAGCAGCTTCAGGAGCGGGCTGAAAACAGAGAACTGGAGCTATGTAACCAAGTGGCTTCCCTGGAGGAAGCGGGAATCCAGGCTGAGGACCAGGTGAAGGAGATGAAGGAGACCATATTCGAGCTGGAGGACCAGGTGGAGCAGCAGAGGGCTGTTAACTGTCACACCAACCAGGCTGTCCTGGACATGGAAAGTAAGTTAATATAAATAGGGGTTCAGGTCCCTGCTATTCTCTAATGTTTTGTGGAGTCATAACTTGAAGTCCTCATAAATGCTCATAAAATATTAGAAACGTGTCCACAGTGGTGAAACATCACATCTTTAAACAGTTTTAACAAAAACTGAGCTTTAGATTCATAAAGGTAAGATTTATTGAATGAGTGCTGGAATAGACTGCATTAATAAAAGCTCATAAACTAGCAACTGAGAGTGTATAAAAGCGCCATGCAATGTGAGTTCATGCTGTAACTCATCTGTCATTGACTTTCCATTACTGCAGCTGGCTGATTTCATATGGCTGGACACACTGTGTTTTGACAGACTTTTACAAATTCTGGGTTTAGTCTGATATTGCTATTGCTAGACACTGCTACTTATATAATAATGTTAAGCTGTAAGTTGGTTGCGCTCCACAATACTGAAAACTGTGCCGCTCATAGTGAATGCTTATTTATTAAACCTACGGTAAGCTAGACCTCAGCGATGGTAGTGTTTGGGCAGAAGTTCTCAAAGACCTTGAATTTACCATTGCAGATCTGGTCAAAAAGCTGGAGGAGCAGAAGGCTGAAGCAGAGCGGCAACTGAAAGTTATGAGTAGACAAATGAAGGTAAGAAGTGTGCAGACCTGATGTACTGAGTTTTAAAAGTTCACATCTTGGTAGCTCTCTAATTATGTGGCATGTAATGTGACACGCTCAGAGGACAGCCCTTTTGTTTAGTGTATACCATATAACATCTTTCGTTTACAGTATGTTGTTTCTCTTTCATTTGTCAGCCATGCAAGCATCCATATTATTGTGTTAATTGTCACAGAGTTATGCACTTACAGCTTAGTTCACATAACCGTAGCCATTCTTTCACAGTTGTCCTTGAATTCCTACAAGGAAGAAATTTTGGGTGGAGTGACACATTAAGTTCATGGTGATGTTTTCAGTTTTTCCTTGTTTTTTTTTTTGTTTTTTTTTCCAAAGAGACCAATAAGTCTTCTTTCCACTAAACATTGTTCCAGTAGCATTTTAGAATATGCAGATGGGGTCCTGAGACAGGCAGCTTCTTCCATCAGTTTAGTTTTAATGAACTGGTTCTTAAATAGTACAGCATTTCTACTGTAGTTGAGCACTCAGTGCACTTTCTACAACATGTCTCATTCACGTACTTTCACACAAATTCATGAAGACTTCCAATTAGCAGACCTGTACTGTCTCCTGAGCTACAACCACCAACACTTTAAAATGGACATTTATAGATTTAAAATAGACATCATCAAACGTGGCAGATCAAGACTTGGTGGATCTAATGGTGATAATCATTATCATAATCTTCAGCTTGTGCTGTGTGGCTGCTGATTGTTGATGGTCTTACAAAATACTAAAACTGTTGAAATTTTTATCAAATCCTGACGAAAGTCAGTGTTCCAGTAGAAAACAAGATTTGGTGTAATGCAGAGACTACATAAACAAAAAAAACCCAAAATCTATAAAGTACAAATTTGATGATGATGATGATGATGATAATAATAATGATAACGATGATAATGATAAGAAATAATAACAATAACAATACATTTTTCTATAAAAGCGCCTTTCAAGACACCCATGGACACTTAATAATAGAATAAAACACATAGTAGAACAATGACAAAACGAAGAACAATTAAAAAAACAAAACAAACAGAAAAAACACATGATAAAATAAACAATAAGTTCACAGTGAATATGCAGATTTGAAAAGATAGGTTTTGAGTTGGGATTTAAACTGGGGGAGAGAACCAGTGTTTCTTATATTTGGGAGTTCCACAACCTGGGAGCAGAGCAACTGAAAGCTCTACTTCCCATGGTGCAGAGGCAGAAAGAAGGCACAGCAAGCTGGATAGAAGAAGATCGAAGTGAGCAGGCAGAAGAGGTAGTGCTTAACAGGTCAGAAAGGTAAGGAGGAGCAAGGTTATGAAGGGCCTTGAAGGTAAGCAGAAGAAGATTGTATACTATTAGGAATTTCATAGGGAGCCAGTGAAGTTCCTGAAGGTTAGGGGTTGTGTGCTGGTAGGAGGGGGGTTCTGGGTTCTGGTCCGGAGTTTTGAACCAGTTGAAGCTTATGGAGGGATTTTTGGGGGAGACCATCCAAGAGAGAATTACAATAGTCAGTGCCGGCGGTAACGAGACTGGACAAGACGCAGACTATGGATGCAGACTGGGTGGAAAGAGAAGGACGTAACCGGTTAATGTTGCGTAGACGGAAATAGGCAGAACGGGTGAGATCATTGATGTGAGATTTAGTGGATAGTGAGCTGTCTAAGATGACACCAAGGCTCTTAACCTGAAGTGAAGGGAAAACTGTGGAGTTATCAATAGTGAGAGTGAAATGATTTGCCTTTAGTAGGGTTGGATTTAGTGCCGATAAGGATTTCAGTTTTATCCTCATTGAGCTTAAGAAAATTAGAGTGGAGCCAGGATTTTAACTCTGATAAGCATTCTGTAAGAGAAGAAGGTGGGAAGGAGGAATCAGGCCTGCAGGAGAGATCAACTGGGTGCTTAGATGTTTTTGATTTCTACCTCAGTGGTAAGGGAAGTCCTATTTTATTTTATTTTTTTTCAGTGTTTGTTCCTGGGAGGAAGCCAAAAAGTTGTCTACCTTTTGATTTTTGATGTTGAGATCAGAGATCAGATTTTTTTTTCTTTTCTTTTTTTTATGTCTTGAAGTGAATTTTCATACTCAATTCTAGTTTGAAATAACTAAGCAAAATTTCACTGATGAGTTGTTAGTTTTTCCAGTAATTGGTGGATTGAATATTCACAAGAATATAAAAAATGCATGTAGTATCTCTTGCTTCCCTTCATATAAGGACCAGTCATTCTTCCATCTCAACTAAATTCAAATGTCTTTCAGTCATTTTCTGTCAGAATGAATAACATGTATATGATTCTGCATGTTTGTGCCTTCAGGATGAAAAGGAGGAGTGGCGTCGTTTTCAGGCAGACCTCCAGACGGCTGTGGTCGTAGCGAATGATATCAAGGTGGAAGCTCAACAGGAGCTGCGCACACTCAGGAGGCAGCTGCAGGAGGAGCAGGATCGTAATGCAAAACTTTCTGCAGACCTTGAGGCCCTGCAGGGAGTCAGGTACTATCTTCCCCATATTTTTCAGTTCCTCTCCCTCCACCAGTCTCCCCTTTTTTAGCATTGGGCTGCAGTTCTTTTCTCCCTGTACAAATGTAGTTATGATATACCTGCCAGAGTCCTGCCATATCTCCTATTACCTGTGTTTTATACATGCTTAATGAATAAGAATACCACCCAATAATCTATTTAGACATATCTACATTTAGTATAGATACAATTTAGTTTATATCTTGATGTTTCACAAGATCAAAACCTTGGTGCTTTCGAGTCTAGGTTCCCGGGATTTGGCAGACTCTGTTGGTAAATGAGCCGTC
This sequence comes from Pelmatolapia mariae, assembly GCF_036321145.2. Taxonomy (NCBI): domain Eukaryota; kingdom Metazoa; phylum Chordata; class Actinopteri; order Cichliformes; family Cichlidae; genus Pelmatolapia; species Pelmatolapia mariae. The sequence goes on from NC_086236.1 coordinate 26,927,862, forward strand.
TCCTGTGGTATTTCCCTCTGTGTATTCTATTCCTTTTAAGCTGCTGCCCTCTCCGTCTCCCTCTTCCACACTTACCCTCTGGTAACATTTATTCCTGACACTCAAAATGCAGCAAACTTCAGCAGTACTGATAGGATAATATGAATAATATAACATTTTATTTTTTTTAATAAATGGTGGCAGATCTGCTTCATGGTCAGAGCGGAATCTGTGATTAGTCTTTTACAGCAAATATCCCACACCAATCTGTCACACTATTCAAGACTTCACATAGTGCGGTCGGACTATGTCAGTGCAGCATTGTTGTTGATGAGCATTGCGTTGGATCGTGTGTTATTATATAAGTGTGTTTTAGTGTGCATATACCATAGTGTTTTTGACAGTCTTGTCTTCTTTCATTATCAAGCCAGGTCAAATACTTCTGTGGCAAAGTCTGCTTAGATTTGTGACTGTACAGCGCTCTCTTAATATTTGTGGCTGGCCATGGTATAATCCTTTCAGGTAGCAAAACAAATTTGACAAAAATTATTTTTATTAATTTAATTTATTTATTTTTTAAAAAAAATAATTTTTATTACTATTAATTATTATTTAACTACTCACCAGTAGTTTTACCACTTAAGAAACCGTAATATTTGGTTTAAAAACCAGATATGTCTTTTCTTCAGATTTCATGCAGTACTTAAGAATATAGTAGTGGCTTTAGACCACGGCTAAATCAGCAAACTCTCCCCAAGATTAGCTGTTACGCTGCGTCCGCTCCCCACCTCCAGCAGCTCCCTGTGATGTCTCTATCAAAGAAGTCCCTCTGACAAGCCTCCCTGTGTAAAGCCCAGGTGAGTTTCCTGCCCTGCAGTGCTCTCTCAGCCAGCCTGCCTCTCCCTGCCCTGTGTGCTGCTGATGCTCACTGACCTTCCTATCTGTGTTTGGCTTCGTATTGCCGCTTCAGCCTGTCTGACTCTGTCTGTCTTTCTGTGTGCTGGCTGACTGCACCCTCAGGGATATCATACCCTTTTTGGTTTGCTTTGCCTGATTTCTTTTTTTCTTTTTTCAATCTTTGGTTCAACTAGATGTATCTGGTGCCACCTGCTGTCCTTTAAATGAATAACACTCTTAATTGTTTTTTGGTTGTATAGCAGGATGGTCTGCACGGCATGACTGGATTAAACTCATGCAATGCATCATCTGCTGCAGATACATTTCATCACAGGGTGATTTTATTGAAATTTGATTCTGAGTGACTGTATTAATCCTTTGAGGTATGCATGGAGCAGAGATTTTAGAAGTCTGCAAGTGCCCACAGGTCTGGCTTTGAAAATAATAATGCTGAGAAGAAAACAAGGTCATTGTGTAAGCATTAGTTGTTACACTGCAGTTCATGTCCTTTCTTCTTTTCTCTCCAGAATAAGTTCCGGGGCCACTTTTGAGACCAAGACGGCAGTAGAAGGGCACTAAAGAAGCATCTCTCACCTCAGCACCACGTGAAGACAGTGTTATTGTTGCACTTAATATGACATTAAACATGTAATGTGGTAAAATAGTTTAATTGTAAGCCACTGTGACCTCTGTAACCACAGACGAATTCTTGTGACACAGACCGGCTTCTATCTCTCTTCATGTCTTTATATAATGGACCTTTTAAAAATACTGTATTTTTGTTTCTCAATGAATGTACCCTTTATTTTTGTGATTCTCTTGTTTGAGATTCCAGGAGTGAGAGACTTGTATTTTTTGTTTGTTTGTTTGTTTGTTTGTTTATTATAATGTGTGAAGCTGCTTTGTGCCTTTCAGAAAGTTGAGCAGATGAAGTGTTACAGAAAGAACACTGAAAAAACTGGTAGCGGTATGAAAATATGGGTAAATGTTCAGAGAGTAGCAAAGCTCAGAGACTTACGTTTCCCAAACACTGCCAGAACAAAGACAAACTCATAACATCAGAAAATACACATCGCAAGGCCAAAGCAACAAAACAGAACAGAAGTCCAGTGATATTCATACAGTATATAGTTCTGGACCTAATATATTCTGCTTACTAGCTCTATATTAGTCAGATTGTTGTCACTTGTTTACTTGACTCTTGATTCCTCTGATTGGTCTAAAATGCAGTTTCCTATTTAGCCATTTGATGGCACTGTAGAACACATAATAACTTTAAATCTCTGATATCTCAGCACACAGGTATCATCTGCACTGTTTCTATTTGCCTGTTTTTAATGATTGCCATATTTCTTCTTAATGTCTTCTTAATATTATACTGCCAACATTGGAACTGCCACAAACACAAACAGCTGTTCCTCCAAGCCACTTTTTGCTCTACTGAAACATGCCATTTTAACCCTTAGACCAAGAAGACTGTGTTACATGTTCCTAAAATGATTGTTTTATTTCACACAAGACACCACTTTTAAATTATGAGCTGAACTCATTTTCTTTAATTCAACTTTTTAGCTGCATAAGATGATGTAGAATTAAACACACACTTTTTATCTGAGCCTCTGAGGTTACTCTAAAAAAAAAAAATCATGTTATAATGAGACTCTGAGATTTCTTTAACATCCTTCTTAATGTGTCACTCAAGTACTGTGATATAATTTTGAAAGGTTTATTTCATTGTTCAACAAAAACTTCAATAGAATATTGCATACTGTGGTAGTATACGGTTGCAGGATCTCAGGTTACAATTTTTAAAAGCCATATTTTAATCCCAAGGTAAAGGTACTGGTGCTCAAAATGTAAGCATTTGGATTCACTCAAAAAAACGACCTTATAAAGAAAGATGAGCTACTAACAATGTGATGGATCATTTTCTTTTGATGAACAATTCATGAATGTCCTGTTAATTTATTCTGCCTAGAAAGACTCGTGACTGGTTTTATGCTTGTGAACTTAGACGTGTGTTATTATATGTCTGACTGCTGTTCATCAGGCAAATGAATAAATGAAATGACACCAGTCTAACTGCAGTCGTCTTTCTCTGTCAGTCTTTTTTTTTTTTTTTTTTTTTTTGAAAGTGAGTTAAGAACTTGTTTGTCATTTCTGTCTCCTCTTGTCTGTAAAGAGGCTGCAGACCCTCGCGCTGTAGCCTTTGGTCCATTGTTCACCAGGTACAACGGCAGAAAGCGTCTCTACTGCTCAGATTAAGGTTTTCCAAACTCTTTTTGTCTCCAGCTAGTCATCAGTTATTGACGGTTCTTCAGTTCAAGCTGATCACATGATCTTGTTGATACACTGAGCAAACACCCTATTTTTAAAACGTGCATTCTCCCCTTTCTCACTGGTCAATGGGTTATCTCATAAGATAAGTTCTAAATTCAGGGTTTTGAAATTCACCAGGTCACAATTTGCAGTTTCTCCTCCCTCTAGTGTTTGTGCTATATGTGTGTCCACACAGCAATCCTGTTCATTGTGTCTGCCAGGTCCCAAGGTGAAGAGGTGAGAGTGTCTGACTCAGATAACGGCCGTCACTGGTGCGGCATCTCCATGATCCCAGCCACGCCTGCCGATGCCAGCGGAGATTCCAACACAGAGCCTGGAGCTACTGTCAAATCCCTCATTAAGTCCTTTGATACTGTTGGACAAAGTGAGCACGAGCACCTCAGCACACAGACACACACTTTCAGGGCATCCCATTACGCAGTGTAACTGTAGAGCAGAACAGCTGCTGAGAGGTCTGTGAATATTTGGCTTTTCTCTGCAACTTGTGCAGTTGGGCTGGACGGTCCTGGCTAAGCTGGCCTCAGACAGGTCGGAGGGTTTCCTTGTGTGTCTCAGTAAAATCAAAAATTACATGCTGGATATATCTTCTACTGATAGGAGGCATTTTCATTTAGAAACTTTAGTCATGGCTGCATTATGGAGATGTTGCTTCTTGTTTCATTTATTAAGCAGCTTGACATGAACATTATGTAGAGCTGCATACATTAGGACAGTTTTACTGGTTTTATTTAATCTTTCAACCAAGGCTATTCATTTTTTTTTTATTTTTTTTTTTAATGAAACAAGCTGAACTTCAAAATAAATTGTTGGGGGAAATGTACCAAAACTGAGTAAAATATACTATTAATTTATCAAATATCAAAAATGAAAAGAAGACTAGGAGTCCAACTGTTTAAAACTGTTTTGTTTTTTTGTTTTTTTTAAAAAGTGGATAGTGGGCTGTGACATTTGTTTAATCTTTGTAAACACTTCAGTATTCGATTTCTGATGTTCATGGTGACTCAACCTTCACTTTTTGGACTTTCTTAGGATTTCTGCCATTTTTTTTCCCCCATATTTAAATTGCTGCTGACATTATTTTATCCTCTACTAACATGAAAAAGGTTATTCTTGCTTTTATAAATGCAGGCTTTACAGAGCACTTTTGAACTCAGTGGTTACATGACTTGGTATTTCAGATGGACCAGGTCACACGGTTCAAATGCATTCCTCCTCAAGAAGCCCACTGAGTGGGATCCCTGTGCGCACTGCCCCTGCTGCTGCTGTATCCCCCATCCAGGTATACGCCCTGTTCCCCTTTAAAATTCCCTTTAAATACAGACTTCCTGTGAGTGGAACTGTTTCAGATGACTGTTTCATTCTCTTTTTAGAGACACTCGCACATAAAGCCACTATCAAAGACACTGGAAAAAAGAATTAATCACGGAGAATTCTCCCATCCTCATGGTATGTAACACAGAAGGGATTTAGGGCATGTTGTAATGGTATAAATTTGCTATCAAATATCCATACTTCCTTTAACTGTCACACAGGAACAAATGGTGGCTTTTAGGTCAACAGACTGAAAGCCAAAGTCCACTATGAGTCTTCAATGAGCACTAAATGAATGGTATTAAAGACATGCAAACATCCGACTGCTGCCGGTTTGGTGGAAAATTTTATGATTTTTCTCCTTGGCAACCAAATGCTGTAAATTTTGTGCATGACTCTTAAAATGTCAGCATCTACATTCAGCAGGTCTTCTTGCTCCATCTCTGAGGAGTCATTTGAAAAATACAGTGACTTTAGAATCACAGGATTACTTTAATTGGATAAGGGATTTTTTAAAATGTTTTATTGCAGTAAATCCAGATTATTTAGATTTTACTGCTCATTAGAATTCAAGTATTATTTTGTACACAGTGGGTACATCAGTAGTTTAGCAACATAGACACCCTGAAGGATAATGTGACTTCCCATAACTGCAGAACGCTAGAAGTCTTAAAGCAGAATACAATTAATTTCTATTTGTCCCATTGCCTTTCATGTCCTGTTATATTTTCCTGCTTCACAACTGCACATGTGATTTGTCAAATGTACTTTATATTTTGATCCCTCCATTTCTAACTTTCTTTTCATTCTTCTGTGTGTTGTTTTAATTCCCACAGACAAATTGGCGAGCTGCAGGGAAGACCTGAAACCTAACAGCCTTATGAGGAAAAGCCCGTCACTGGAGTCTGTAATCAAAACCTCTGCTTCCCTCAGCAGCCGCACGCCATCCTTCAGCTACAACCGAGGAAGCAGCAAGCTCAGGTGAGTTTGTTTATTTATTTATTTATTTATTTTTAAATAGCACTTCACTCTGAGACAAACCTGCTACTTTGAACTGGAGCTGGTGATTTAATCATAGTTGAAAAAATGAATTTTTTTTTAGCTTAGGAGGAGCTAACATATTTGACTATGATTTCACCACATGCAAACTACATGTCTGGATTTGTTCTGGGTTTATGCTTCCCAATACTTAATAATGCAAATATTGTCTACTGTGACAAAGCAAAAATGTGAATAAGTTGATCTCTCACTGAGGCTTTAAAGCTGATTTTTTTTTTTTTTTAAAGAAGGCCATTGCTGTGATGACAAATCTTCAGAAGCAGTTAACAAAACAAAGTTCATATATTTTTAAATGTAGCTTTAAAATAGGCTGCATGACTCTAAAACTGGTCGTGGTTACAGATATAATGGGTGCTGTTGTATTTCTGCTTTTTAAACTTGCATACTCCCTTTTGATATCGCTAGTTAAAGCTTTCTCTGTTAGTTTCCCAAATTTTATGTCCAGCATTCCTGATTGGACACCGATGGCCTGCACACAGTAGATGGAGTGTTGGCTTATCAGAATGGGAAGAGAGGCAAGTGGTGAACAAACATGTTTTTATACTCTTCTTGCTAGTGATCGTTTTCATGCACAGACAGCTCGTGTCTATGTACACTCGTGATTGCATCTGATGTAAATGGCGGCAACTTCGAAACAGCAAAGTTAGTTAAAGCAATGAAATACTTGGCCAGCACACTGGACAACACCCTTAGCTTCAGTCAACGTACAGCTGACATTAATAAACAGCACTCGTCGTTTATGTTGAAACTCAGAAACCTGTCAGTCCAGCCTCTCCACATCCTTGTCTGCTGTCATGACTGTTCAGCTCTCTGCACTCTGCACACAGCTGTATTGTGTATTGTTTGTGCTACCAAGAATACATTTTCCACACAGCCACACAGATAATTGGCCTTCCTTTTCCCTAGTGCAGTCTATCTTTTCTTACCATCTATTCACTCTTGACATTATTAATGTAAATGCGTGTGAAGGAGTTGTAGACTTTCTGGAAGAGGAGATTAGGGGGCTGTCTCCTTCCATATTTGGTATTTTAAAGGCTCATGATAAAGCTGCTGTATCACTGATGATAAATGCAGATACTCTCCCCACTGCAATATATGTTTGGACAGCATCTTGCTCCTTCTGGCATTATGGTGCCTCAAACGGAGAAATAATGAATTCAGCAGCAGAGCAGCAATGACGTGTGAAATATTTACTATGCTCAGAGCAATGACCGTGTCTCATAGTCTTCCCATGGCCTCAGCTCCAGCACAAACCCTTGGGAGAAGCCCCTTTGGATAAATGCCTATCTGCAGTATTATTCAATCTGTTGGACCATTTTGGGGTTTTTTAGAGAAATGCATTGAGTGTACTGTTTGCCAGTATTTGATGGAGATGGATGAAAAGTAAAACAGATGCCACTAAAAAAAACTTTGGTAAAGGTTTACATCCCAACACTTCAAGTCAGAGTGGATGCTGGATTCACGCCAAAGTAATCTTGAGCCAACTCTTAACTCCAACACAAATACACAAGCAAACCAAAGAAGCTTCAGTCTTGTAATGATAATTCGAAGCCCTGGAATTCAGAAGGGAGTTTTCAAACAGGGAACATTTGGAAAAGCTATGTAGGAATAGAGAGTATTGTATTTTATTTTTAAAGAGAGCATTAAGAGTTTGTTTTTGTTTTTTAAAAAGGGTTTATTCAAATTTTTCAGGACTGAAATGGATCTAGTTTTTCAATAATGGTATGTTGTGCAGGTCATTGTACACTGTGATCATGGAGGCAGGCTCATTTTTAGCTCTAAAGTTAATATTTATGAGCCCTGTATGTTATTTAACCTCCTAGGACCTGCCGTCCACATATGTGGACATCACATTTTGGGTTATTTAGACCAAAATGCTCAATTTTGCTCAACAATGGTCTGATATCCACTTACGAGGACATTATACTGCTACTGTTCTATCGAAATTTTAAACGAATATCCTCATATGTGGCTCTCATTTTTCTTAGAAACAAAAATCAGGTAAAAAAAAAAAAATCTGGTAATTCTTTGTTTTTACATTCATCAGATCCCAATATGCCCAGATATCAAAGAGAAATTAAAAATGCATGCCGTGGAAGAGTTCGGGTCTTAGGAGGTTAAAGATGGCCAACCTTTGGTGTTTTAGTTCAGGAAGGTTACAGAGTCTAAAGAAGAAAAAAAAAGAGGAATGGAAGTTTTTAGCTTCCGAAAGCATGCATGTGAGAAATCAGAAATAAGTTGTGTGTTATTAGATCAGGACCACTTGAATTACCTTTTATATAGAAATTTTGGGGGGACTGAAATAATTGAAGACAGCCTTTTGCTGCGATCACCATATGCACTCAAGTTTACATGGTTACTTATCCCCTCGATGACTTACTGCAAATTTGCTCCCCCCCTTCCACTCAAAAAATCTCTCTATGTGATTGTGGTTCGTGTTTCCCTTGTGACAGTGTGGAAAGAAAGGACCCCTTGGCTGCACTGGCGCGGGAGTACGGAGGATCTAAGAGAAATGCTCTACTGAAGTGGTGCCAGAAGAAAACAGAAGGCTATCCGGTAGGGACCACAGGCCGGAGACCTCTCTCAGACACAAGACGAGCCCCACTCACTTTCACACCCTGCTCTTCTCTGCATCTTTGTCTGACGGTTTTATTTGAGTGTTTCACTCCTCCGGTTTTTATTTAAAGGCGAGATGACAGCCCCCACACCCCCGTCCCCCCCTTTCATATTACATGGATGCAGTATTGGTTAGTCGGTAGCTATTTCTTTTTTTTTTTTCTTTTATTTTCCTGCCATGAGTGATGTGCCGGACTGTAATGGCACATTACTCCTCCTGTCATCTCAGTGGGGATATGAAATCACTGTGGCACAGCAGTAATGGAAACAATGAAGCAAAGCACCCAGTCTTACAGACACACTGGATTTATACCTGTATGTATTTTCACAGCCTGCACTGTTTTTATGCTTGCCCATTCATTTTTTTATTTTTATGTTGTTGTGCTCCCAGCGGCTTTACCTGGTTCCAGGAAGCCTAGTGCTAACACGCTCCCTTAATACCTAGTTTAAGGAGCCTATTAACCCCAGTGGGATTAGAGATTTACCTCTGTAATCACTGTGTTTGTGTGCCAGTATGCTAAAGCTATACAGGGGGACTGGCTGCAGCCTCCAAAAAAGCAGTTCTTTTATCACTCTCAGCCTTCTGATAGGAATTACAGTTACAGATGTAACTGACTGTGCGTCTCTGGGGTTTGGGGGTGAGTCTAATAGCACGTAACTCTGGCTTGACCAAGTATGAGAAAGCACAGGTGATAATAACTGCTAAAAATAAACCCAGCTGTCACAGTGATAAATAGTGAATTATTGGATGAGCTGTCAGATCAATAGTTCTATTTCACAAGGACAGTGGTGCTCAGTGAACTTTGATTCCCCCACCCAACCCAACCCAACCCCACCCCACCCCACACTGCCTCTTCTTTTCTTATGAGAACTGGTGCTTGACGGCCTCATGGTGCGTGTGTTGGTGAAACACGCTCAGCAGATCTTCTTGTGATGGAAACAGCTGACTTAATGAGATAAAACTGACAATCTGTCTGATAAAATGCTGCTCCTGAACACAGGCTGCCCGGCTCAAATTGTTTAGACTGTTTTGACATCTTCGGGCAGCGGGGAGCATGTTTAAAGACGCTCTCTTGTAGTGGAAGGTCACTGCTGTAGCATTCGTTGATGCCACAGTTTTCTCGCTCATTGGAGAAAAAGGAGTTTCCTGGAAATCTTTTAACGCGGGGATTAAAAATCGAAACAAGTCCACCGGGCTGCGTCTTCAGGAAGTCTACTCTCTGCTGCGCCCACACACTGATGAATGGGTGATGGGGATACATAACAATGTCATTACCTCTCTATGGCTGTAGTTTGATCTAGAGAGATGTTTCATATACTGTTTTCATGTGTAAACTTTGTCTGTACCAAGTAACAAGTGTCTTTAGCTGTCACACGAATAATATTTCCCTCTTAAATATTCTCATGAAGAACAATAAACGAAACTGCAAATCTTAATTCAGTTCAGTACAACATTAATACCCCTTAATAGAGCCTCATTCCTACTGGTATGGATTTAACTATGGGACCTTATGATCTGCTCTCACAGAGGGCTTAGCAACACCGTGTGATTATTTGCAAGTATCAGGAATGCATTAAGAAGATTTGGCTACTAGGTGTGTTTCAGTCTGTGGCATAATCACTCCCCTCCTGGAGCAACTGTTCTCAGTTTGAGCTGCGGTCCCTTCGTGCCTTTGCATATTCTCCATGTGCACCATGCGGGTGGCCTGTAATCGGGTTTAGTACCGGACCATTAGTTTGGCAGTTCGCCTTAAAAATGTTTACTTTGAGAACAAGTGCGATTACTTCCGTAAAGTAGAGACATGAGGTAATTCCTGTTTGCACATCTCATCAATATTTGTTAACTTGTACCAATCTTTTTTTTTAGTTTTTGATTTAAATGAGAAAAAAAAAACTTTTTGTTTTTCTTATGCAACGATCAAATGAGAAAAAAGAGAAGCAGATGAGTTTAACACTATCTTATCTCTGATATTAAGTTGAGTCATTAGGATTTAAAGGAGGATCTCCCAGATATTTTGACTTATTTTTCTCTCTAAAAGGGTGATCCGCTGTTATTTGCCCTTTTCCTTCTTCTTGGCACTGCACCCACAGAGATTTCTGCTTTCATGGATGCATGCATATGTCCTGCATCTTTGGTGTTACATACTGCATAGGGCATCACTTATAGCCACCGTGGTGAGTAAACTGCACCACAGCATGTAACCCACGTGACTAAGTCCTGTGGTGGGCAGAGAAAATTTTATTGTCATAGGATGCATTGAGCTTCATACGTCTGATGAAAGGTCAGGCTGCTTCGGCCCCTAATTACAGGCCCAGTGTCTGAGAGACACTGACTGACATGTCACACCGTGTGCACCTCCAGGATAGAAAACTGAACCAAGGGACCAAAAAAACCGCCGCATTCAGGTGTCTCTCTGTCATGCTCGTGTTGTGCTCTGATAAAGGTTAGTGAGGTTTAGTGTTATCAATACATCCACACACACTTTGCAGTCCCTCTCCTCCCTGCTGTGGACTAAGGTCAAAGAGGTAATCCCTCAACACTAATTGGCTCTTTAGTATAGCGTCAGCAAGTTGTAATTTGTCCTCGGCCTCTTCGGGCTACATAATTAATGGTCAGTTTGAAGAGGCGGCTTTCACTGTGCACCCTTCGCTTTCCATTGCCCCTCTGGTGTGGAGTGGCAGAGTCAGGAAACAAGCTCCTATATCACGCTCATCCGCCACTGCAGAGCCAGAAAAGCTGCTGTGCGAGTCTGAGACAAAACTGATGGGAGGGTCAGCCCCCGTGCAAGTTGTTATTACAGTCCTATTGTTGGCAGACGTTTTGGTCAAACAGCAGTCTAATTAAAGGGAAAGAGAAAGTAGGAGCTATTGTAAGCATGCTGAGCGATTATTTGATGCTTTATAGCTCCTGAGGGCACAATAAGTCTGCGATTGTGGCCGAGCACAAAGCCTTTGCAAGACATCAGTACTCACAGTCGTCTGTCTGCTAAAACAGCTTCATCTCACCTTCCAGCTTGTTTCACATATGTTTGGGTTCTGTACATGTATGCTTTAATTTATATAGATGCTGTAGAAAACAGTGAGTTATCATAATCTAAGTGTCTTAATGTACTTGATGATGATTTGCTGTTGTCAGCATGTTTGCTGGGTGGGGTTTCTGGACAGACCGTGATGGTTAATACAGTTCAAGGGGGGGAAAAAAGGGAAACACTGCAAATTACATGCATGTAAACACGCAAGTACTGAGTACAATAGCCGTGCTATCACCATGGAGAAGCAGTCTTGCACCCCTTAGGGAGAATGTGATGTGAGAAGGGGTGCATTTATCCACCAGCTGCTTCCAAACCCAAGTAACATAGAGTATCCTCAGAGTAGCTGAAAGCCCGGCCTGCATTAGAATTCTCAGGGGAGGATGAGGTGTGAGCCCAGGCAGACTCTGTCACACCTAAAATGTCAGATTCTGGGAAGCTCAGATCAATCAGAGGAGACCTTAAGCTCGCTCTGATTGACTCTGCCCTGTGGGAGAGAGTAAAGAAGCCTCTCACAGGAAATTAGTATTCACAAGAGATCCTGTCCACATCAGTGCTGGACTGGACACAGACTTGAAACACAAGACTGCTTTTATATAACTTGTGTTGCACTGGTTTTCAAGGCAGCTTGTTAGATCAGACTCAAAGGTGCAGGTTGTTGTGCCGGAACAACTTTGCCTGAAACTCGCTGCTTTGTGCTTAATATGTGTGTGGGATTTTTTTTTTTTTACACCCAGAGTTTTTACATCGATAAAGTGCAGATTGCTCCTGAACAACAAACAGACCACAAAAATCACACAACGAACTGGACAATTTACATATCTAGAAATGATTCATTCATTTTATATTTGGTTATTTTGGTCTCATGTCATTGTGTCAGAACTTTTGAAAGCTTTTTTCACCTAATTTGGCAAAACCATCTTGTGGCATTGAAGAGTAAGAGGTTTACTTGTAGCCTTTTTTGGCCACGTTCAGTAAGCAAAAAAGCCTTTCTTGAACATTTGTATATTTATCACGCTCTTTGATGTCTTAATTTAGGACAACTCCGGACACTTTTTAAGCTTTTTTTTTTCCTCAATTAACCATAGAAGCCAAACAAAAATAAATGTGTTGTTTGTTCGAGATGGAAACAATGACCAAAGGGCTGTGAACATTAGGCCCTGACAGAGCACAGCTTATCCGGCCTCGTCTGGGAACTCACACACATGCAGAAAACCATTGAAAGACAGGAATGGACCCCCCAGGAGAGTGTGGAATGAAGGTCAGACATCGGGGAGGGGAAGAGGATAGGAGTAGACATTACTAAGTTCTATAAATGGAGGATTAACTGTACCTGTGGGGTGAGATCATGATTGTAAAATAACAAATTACAGGTGATTAGACAGGATTTGTCTGGAATATTTTAGTACATGTGTTTTCTTATAAATGATGTAATATTGAGGCTGTCTGGGTTGAAGTGCATTAAAACAAATGCATATTGAGTAGCTTTTAGCATCTGGTGTGTGTGAAAAGTGTTAAGTGCTTGTGCTAAGTGCCTATTGTGGATTCATGTGCCTTGTTGTCAATGTAGAGCTAGGTATTCTCAGCATAACAATGAAAGGAATTGATGAGATGTCAAATTAAAGGGTCACTGTGGCATATTGATGAATAAGTTTTATTTATTTTTATTGGTTTTAATCAGGTAAGAAGACAGAGCGGAAATATCCGCAGGTTCAAAGGCAAGCATTAGTTCCTTAAGGTTTAGGGTCCACATGGAGTGACAAATAAGTAAATCATTGCACTGTGATCAAAGTAATTAATTAGAATGATAATTTTATCATAGACTATCAATATCATAGACTGAATAATCTCACCAAGAACCCAGCATCCATGGATGATGATGTTCGTTTCTGGGCTAAATCTGGTCACCCTGTCAGGAAAAAAAAGTCACTTTATGTCTAAATTTAATAAGTGACAATTGGCCACAACAAACTGATCTTCTCTCAGTTTTCTGTTAATTAGAAGTCTAAAAGGTGCCTGTACAGTATGTAGCTATCAAGGCTAAAATCTGCTTAAATTTGATAGGAGACTAGATAACTATTCATCATGATCAGATTCAACTCCAACATACTAGAGCGCACGGCACAGCACGGTGGTGCAATGGTAGGCAAAAACAGTTTGGGTTTGAATCTGCTGCTCATCTGACAAGTTTTTTGAGCAGTAATGGTGGAGATGATGTTTCTCTTTTTAAGCAAATTTAGAAGTACAGGGATGCCTTTTCACCATGCACACCATGTTTTTTCAAGCTATTCCTTGTTGGGATTGGTAACACTGTGTTTACAGCTAAGTTACAGGTGTGCTGTTTTTAGTCTAAACTGCATAGCAACTGGTAGCTTACACTGCATTACATTATATCTATTTGCAGGTGGCTCACAATAGACAGAACGGTTGTGAATCGTGGCTTCGATTCACCTGTGTGCCTTCTTTGACATTCTGTTGCGCTCCCTGCTCTTTATCCCCATACAGAAAAGCCCAATGCAATCAACAAGCTGAGTCTGTGGAGAACTCCTGTGATTGCTTACTTTATCTCCATGGTCCCACCTGCCTGGGATTTCCGCCCATCAGTGCTCAAAACTATGTTTCATTACGAGATTTATTAAGATTTTCTCCTTCTCACTTCCTTCTATGTCTTTTCTTTCTTTCCCTTCTTTGTTTATTTCACTTGTCTGTTCTCATGTTTGCTTTTCACTCATTCATGATTTTGATAGGTTGGGTGCATTTCTGGTGCCCGATTCGTGTATTTGACGTGAAATGTCAGAAAATAACCCTCCAGCCTGATATTTCCTACTTGGGGTTTTGACAAACTGTGTGTTTGATATGTACTGTAATTCAGTTTATCTGCCGTACTTGCATTTACGCCATGTCTGAAATCGGAGTATCAGCTGCCATGACAGCATTACAGCAGTGTGCTATCATCCTTATGTGGCACCAGGAGCACACACCCTTTCCTTTTTTTTCTGCGGTGTTAATCACTGTCTGTGTGCGCTTCAGCCAGCCAGCTTGTGTGGTTGGTTTACAGCAGGAAGGACGTGTTATCCAGGATGGATGTGACATGTCCTTGACCTTTTAATGTCCACCACAGTTAAAGCTACTTAAAGGCCTTAAATGATTATTAGATTTTTGTTTTGTTTATTGACAGGAAAATAATCCTCACTGATCGATTTTATGATCGTGTTTGTTTTTTTGAAAATGAAATCATGTTTTGCAGAATTTCAGTTTTATAACTTTAACTGTTCTGTTGTCTGTTTTATGACTCTGGCAAGATTTTTAAAATGCTGTTTGTGCTCTTTTAGAAGGACCAGAATGTTATAGGCTATTCAACCATTCATAAGAGTAAATGTTTGCGTGGCATGGCTCTCTGGGGATTTTGTCACCGTGTTTTAGCTATTAATGCTATTAATATTTGCATCCAGTATGTGTGGATGTCTTTTCTCTCTCCCTGCGCAGGGCTCTGCTTCTCTCTCATACTCTTTTTCTCTGAGCCCTAAAATGTGGCGGTTCTGCCTTTTGTGCAGAACGAGACGCTTCCTGTCGCTTGATGCTGTGTTTGCTTTTCTGATCCAGCTCCCAGAGAGCTGTTGTTGTCCACTGCTGGTTTAGCATTCATGCCTGTCCCTCTCTTTCCACCCTGAACGAACTCCAGCACCCACCCTGAACTCAGACATACCTATACCACCAGCTCTGGGCTGGGTCAAAATGTGCTCTACTCAGTCTCCCTATCCAGCCACACTCCCTCACACATGTCACACATGCACAATCTGCCCTCTGCAGTCTTTTCTTATCAACTTATTTGTCACTGTCCATCTTTGTCCTGGAGTCTGACTGTGTGTGTCTTTGTATGTTTGCACATACAGTAGGATGGACGCACAAATACGCACACACACACACACACACACACACACACACACACACACACACACACACACACACACACACACACACACACACACACACACACACACACTGTGATTAGTGCTGCTGCTAAGCCAGCTACGAGAGGGAATGGGGAGCTGTGAGAGGAATGTGATCTGACATGACTGCACAGGTCTGGCCTTCACATGCAACAGGCTCGTAGCTGACAGATGAAAAAAGGGACGGTGCATCTTCGCTTTCGGTGTCAGTTTGTGAACATGTCACTGTTAATTAATAATACTTAATGAGGGTTGTCAAGGGGCTATAAAATATATATATAATGACAGGAACTTCCTTTAACATTTCTTGCATCATGTGTTTATTGCTTTCCTTGAATGTGAACAAAGCCTAAGCTCAGGACTTCCTGCTCCTTCAGAACTCATTGTGACCAAAGATGTTTTGCAGCTTGGCTTGATGACTCAAACAAAAACACACTTTCATTCTCCATTAATAGTGTGATAAATATTCATTGTGCAAATTTTAGAGTCTGTGCACACACATACCACCTGAAGTTAGTTCAACTTGAGGAGTACTAATATGTTTTCAGAGGGAACATTAAACAACCCCCAAAAACCAATGGTTTTTTTAAGCGGTATCTACAGACCACTGCTCTCTCCTTAATCCATCCTGGCTGATGTTTATCTAATTTTGCATTTTATTCTGGTACCTGCAGTCTATTCAAGTTGCACAGGCAGTCCAGCTTCTCCATGATCTCCTGCATGTGCTAGAACAGTCTCAAGAAAGTCTCAAGAAGGTAACAGGACAATGCGGTTAAAGAGTTAATACAGAGTTAATCATGCATTTTTCTGACCAAACTGTCACAAAGAGACTCCATGAGGGTGGCGTGAGGGCCTGACACCTTTTTAATGGGACTTGTGGTCACAGTCCAGCACTATGCAATGCAACTGACATTAGCTAGAGAACACCAGAACTAGCCACCACTGGCAGGCCATTATCCTCACAGATAAAAGCAGGTTTACGCTGATCATATGTTAAAGCGTCTGGTGACACTGTATGCAACACCATCCGGCATGACGGGTTTGGCATTGGGTTAGTGATAGAGGGCCGTACAGACTTCTGTGCGCTAGCCAACACTACCCATTTTCAGACATTATGCTGGTACAGTGAGCTTTATGTTCCTCCTAGCACATGACACTGTCTGGCCTCATGTGATCAGAATGTGTAGGCACTTCTGGGATGACCAAGGCATTGGTGCCAATGACTGGCCCTCACATTCCACAGAGATGAGTCCAATTGAGAACCTCTGGAACTTTATGTATTGCTGCATCTGATACCGCCAGATTGTGCCAGAGAATGTCCAGGAGTCCCCCGATGCTCTGATCCTCCCGGACTCCATCCATACTCTCTTCTGCAGAATCCCCAGGTGTTGGGAGTTCTTATATTAAAACACTGGGGCGATACGCACTGCTGGGCCACATTATGACACAAATTGGATCAGCTTGTTTGGTTGACCAGCTCTCATGTTTTTATATTTGGGAGTTTTATGTTTTCTCGAGTTACAAAATGACAGTGCACATGGATGGGCATCGACACCAGGCCTCTTAAGCTTAAGATTAAGCCTCATGACTGAAATCCAAAACATTACTTAAACTTGAAATTAAGGTTTAGGTTAAACTTTTAAAACTTTAAATGTTCTACAAAAAAGAGCACAGATTAAAGATTTCTAACTTTTACAGGGACTTAAAGTCATACAAAGACAGTTCTACAGGATGACACTATATTTCTGCTTATCTTTTTCTTGTTTTTCTGAGAAAAGCGATTTCAATCACTGTCACATGTAATTTGGAGGAGCTGTTCCAAGAAAGCAGCAACATGCAAACTGCCTGCTCTGCACAGCCACATCATTCAGACACACACACATGCATTCAGTGACTGTAACCATACAGCTGTCCCCTTTTCAAAACAGTAACTTTATAATTGCATGCATATGAGGCCTTTAGGGGGCATCTGTAAAGTGTAACTATAAAAGCATGGCTCAAGCTCTTCTGCGCTGGTTTAGCTATAGTCTCACTTTCGTAGCAGTTAAATAGCATCATATACCACATAGATATGTGTAAATGTCGCAGCCACATCACAACCCAGCATAGCACCACTTCTCCCTTCTCTTATCGTCGGTTTAGCCTCTCACCCTGAAACTGCAGCTGGTTTTAAGTTGAGCTAACCTCTAACGCCAAAGTAGACGAGTGAACAACTGTCAACATTTCTTAGAAACTCAGAGGATATTGATTACTGCAGTGACTTAGAGGTGTGATTTTGAATTTCTGTCCTCAGGACCCAGAGTTGTTGTTTTTCTATCCCATCAGGTAGTTAATTACATTCACCTGGCGTCACATGTATGGATCAGTCGCTGATTCGATTTGTAGAATGAAAATCAGCAGCGCTCAAGCCCCGGGGCAAGGATTGAAGACCGCCGGCTTAGAGCAACAGTAAACAAATACATGTCACATCTTTAGCATCTCCCTGGAGCTAATGCTGTGTTTACAGACAAACTGATGTACCCAAAAAGATCTTTAATGCAGTTCTTATCCCAAACACTGTCTATTTCTCTCTATCGATCAAACTGCATTTGTATGGCACGTTCTGTACAGGATAATGCAGGTCAATGTGCTTAAATGTGACTGGGAGAGATAAAATAAAACTTGTTAAACATTATTATGTGCAGTAAAGATTTCAAAACAAAACTTTATCAAGAGACTGGCTATACAACCATCTGTGTTATAATGATAATTATCATCACTGTGGCACAATACCACAATACCATTAAAATATGTTTTATATTGCATCACCACAAATATGATCCATCCAAATACATTATCCCATATGTATATACTGCATCTAACTCTTTCCTATGACAGCTTCTTACTCCATGTCCACTTTTTTCTGTCATTTGTAATTATTTTTGCATTTCTGTCTTGCGTACTCCAGTTTTAATATAAACTGACCCTAATGTTCCCTTTGGTGCCTCAATAGAAGTAGTAAACATGCTTGAAGTAAGACTTCTCAGATCACAGTGCCCTTTATAGTTCATTGTCCCACCTATTTTCCTAACCACCTAGCCACTCCGGGGGTGAGGTAGGGGTTTTGTAACCTAGCCCAGCTGTTACTGGGTGAGAGGTGGGAGTACATCATGGACAGGTCGACAGTCCATAACAAGGATGGTTAATTGTTTCATACTTCATGACCAGATGATGGAAAACTAATGACAGTCCCATTATCCTTAGCTGTGCTTTCTATTACATACAACTAGAATATACTATGCTATGTGAATCTAATAGCTCCTAGATTCATATTGTAGCTTTAATTCATTTTGCATGTTACCATGCTAAAACAAAACGAATGAATATCTACGTTTAGGACTCTTAGATTATTTCCACCTTAACAGGATGAATCCAGATCAAAGCAGTGTAAATTTCCCCGGTTTCGTATAATATATGGGAGGAATCTAACACACGTACCCATGACTCACGAGGGCCTCCCTTGCTGTGAGCTCTGTTCCCAAAGCGTATGAGAGGGATGAAACAGGAAGACTGTAAATAACTTGTAAATAACTGTAGACTGTAAATAACTGTAAATCTGTTATACAGAGAGTCTGCACCCTCCAAACAATGGCCCAGAGGAAGTGTGTCCTCCGAGCTCCTCTCCTGTTATCATACTCTGAATATGCTGCATGCTCCGTGCACGAGGTGATGATGCTCTGAGAATCACATAACTAAAACCAAACAAACTGGACGTGCTGCTATGCATGTCCTTCACTCAGAGGAGATCAGAGATAGCATTGTTGTTTTAAAGTGATTCAAGAAAGAAGATCCTCCTAATATCCATGACTGGACTCTGAAAGACGCAGAACAGCAGAAAATTTGATTAAATTTTAATTATTTTTCCTTTGATTTTATGACCTAATGGATTTCTTTTTCACCGCATGGTGATGTTGTCAAGAGGCTGTTAGTGCTTCTACCTGAATTATTAGCACTTTATGCTGATTATCATTATTTTTATTGAAATTATGTTGCTCTAATTCATTATTTTAAATCTCTTTTACTTTTTTTTTTTTTTTTTTTTCCTTGTGCCTTCAGAATATCGATGTGACCAACTTCAGCAGCAGTTGGAGTGATGGCCTGGCTTTCTGTGCCCTATTGCACACATATCTTCCTGCCCACATCCCTTACCAGGAACTCATCAGTCAAGATAAGGTAGAAAAATACAGGAACGCTGAGCACACATGCAATCACGCAAACACGTGCACACACACACACACACAGTGGCTCACCAGCAGTTAATCAGAACCGCCTAAACAACGAAACCCATTGGAAATTTATATATTGCATTTATAAGTTCTAAGTATTTATAAAACAGATGCAGATGTACATTATCAATTGCATTTATAGTACTGAGCAAAACTGCCAGTTTCTTCACGTTTTGCTTCCATCGAGCCAGACTTTCTTGTGATTTTTAAAGTGGTCTTGAACAATAGTTCTCTGGGCTTTTTCAAGGTCTTCTGAACCTTTTCTTTGGAAATTTTTTGGACTGCTTTTTCATTCATATGTTCCGCTGTGCGTCCTTAAAAGTCAAGCACATAAGAAGCAACACCTGAAAGTCATGTCCTTAAGAATTAGAAAAAAAAATCCACCAAAGATCTCACACAGGACCTGAGAGATGCTTCTGCCCCATTAGTTTGTCCATCAAATTAGACAAGAGCTGAACTGGTGATTGAAATTTTAGGTTCAAACCAGGAGAGAGTTATAGCAATGAGTGTCTACAAGTGAGCGAATTAATGTATAAATGCAAATTTATTAGATTACTTCAATTAGTAAATTGCGCTTTGCTGTTTTTTGATGCTTTTAATCCTTCATGCCACATTTGGTTCTTTGTTTATCAGTCATGTTAACTCATGTTTGGAGCACTACTTGCGCGAGGCTGAATTCACACTGTTCTCTGTGAGGAGCACTGACTGGTCATCAGCAGATGAGCTGATGTCAGGGCCCAGAACATGTAGAGCATGCTCTTTAAGCTGTTTTAACCGTCAGATCTTTGTCTTCTCCATGCACCTTGGAAGTGGGTGAAGTTGTGCCAGAAAAAAAATTGTTGCTAAAGTATGTTCTATGACATCATTGCTGTTTTAAAAGAATTGCAGTTTTTATTTTCCTCTTTTTTTCCATTGCAAACTACTTTCCAGGTTACTTCGCTATCCAAAGTTTGGACACGCTTGTCACTCCTAAATACGTGACCTGTCTAATTTAATTTTTTGTTATAGCAGAGAGAAATAAGATAAGCCTGGAAATATACTGATCTTGACTTATTTATATATTTATCTTTATTGCCTTTTTTACTATTTTAGGAGCTGCTCCATTATTAATTTTTTATATATATGAAATGATTTAATATTGTCTTATATGGTATTCCAATGTTTAATGCAATCAGGGTCATTTTTCTTATTCTTAGGATGAATTCTCTCTCGCAGTGATCACTGGGTCATAACCCACACGAGCTAATACACCCATATTTGAGCAAATTTCTGGTTTCATGTCAGCTTGTACCGGTATGCTGGAGTAAACTCACATGTAGAGAAAAGTGCATACTGTTGGAGGTTACTGCAGCACTCTCTGACTAAATGCTGAAAAAAAAATTTCACCTACGTAAGATTAAGTGACAGACAGATATTTTGACGTATATCTGTCTGTCTTCTCTGAATTCCAACTCAAATTCAGAGAAGCCGCTTGTATTTTTTTTGTTTTTGTTTGATGAACTCACTCTGCCTGCTTTCATCTTTTTATTTCTTCAGTTTTTTCCCTTCTTCCTGTCTCAGGATGAATGTTCTCTCTGATTAAGGCTGCAGGGCAAAGTGCACGTTCAACCTGACGACTGAGTCTCCAGAAGTGCACATAAAGCTCCAACATCTTGTTTGAGTAGAATGTCAGCCATAAAAATGATCAGCCTCTGATGTGTTCATGTGAAAGATCACCAGGAGGACAATAACAGCCCTGTAATACTCTGAAGCTATTTTGCAGGAGACATTTTTTCCATCATTAACTCGCATATTACCGACTTCCTGTACATATATGTTTAGGTTTTATAGCACTGCCACATTGTTCATTTTGCAGTAACAGACAGCCTCAGTATGAATTATGAATGTAGCCATTTCTGTAGTCTAAGTGATTTGGAGCACTGAGCAGCAGTTATAGCTCAGTGCTGACGGCTGTGTAATGCAGACATGCAGGTGGTATATACAGTAGCGCTGCAAACAATATGGCTCCTCTGTGGGGACTGTGGGTCCTTCACCCCACCACTACAAGATTAAAACAATAGACAAACACCTCCGACAAGCCCCGACACATCCTACGTGACAAATTAGTGATGTAGGCGTGCGTACACAGGGTTATGTCAGTGTGAAAGTGTAACATTAAGTTGACGACAGAAACATTGCACAACCCATCTCTCTGAATAATTCAATTGAGCTGCATTGCCTTTAATAACTCTTGCTGAGTGACTTTCCCCAAGGCCCAAACACCCACCTTCCTCCCAGTGTAATCTGTCCTCCCAGTATTCCCACTGCTGGCCTCCTTCACCCCTTTATCATATGGAATTTTTTAATAAAGATGACATTATAGGCGAACCTGTATTTTAGGTGAAGGTCTGCAGCTGCAGAACTAATTATTAAGAATTCATAATTTATCAATTCGTCATCCCAGCTGTGATGATGCCTCAAGGCAGTTAATATGAAGGTTGGAGCGGTCGCAAGAGTTTCTATTCATGAGTCGGGGACCTGTGCTCTCGGTACGAAGGAAAGAAAGAGAAAATTTTAACCCGAGTTAGGGAGAAGCATAGCATTCAGTACGTTGATGAGTTTGACTTTCTATCAGCAGTGCTCACATGGAGGGGTTACTTTGTTCTTTACACTTATCATGTGCTTTCTGTAGAGATGTAATTATACAAACACAAACAGTTTTGTGTTACAGGCTTCAAGGGGATCTAAATTGGATTTCCAGATAGCTCTCAACCAGTATGGCTTTAAACTTATCAGATAAACATGAGTGAATATGGAGCTGACACAAACAAGCAGAGGCTTATGTAGGCTTCAAACGGTCTCTTGGGATATTGTATGGTTATTATGGTATTTGTGAGCTTGTTGTTTCTGATTCTTCCTCCATGTGTGGTGTTGCAGAATGACCGAGACGTTCATATTTTCTCTGTTTCCCGATATGAGTGTTTGTTTGTTTTTTTCTTCAGGTCCGGAATCTGACTCTAGCTTTCCAGGCAGCTGAGAGCATTGGCATCAAACCCTCCCTGGTGAGTTAAACCACACCAGACCTCACACAAACACAAACACACTTGGAAAACACGGAGCTTTTGATTAGACAAACTGGAAACAGTCCACTTTGATTTGCTAAACTTTTAAGATATGAAACTTCAGAACAGAAATTGGCCCAGAAGTGTGTTCCAGTACTCTTCCTTGGAAATAATCTTTTCTTATATGGGGAAAACAAATCGTTATCGGCTCTTTTGCTCCACTGAAATATTTAGACTTTGTGAAAAAATTGCCCTTCAGTGTTTCTCAAGTTATAAACAAAGCTGCTCGTATTTATTTTAAGGAACACGGGACTATCAGCTTCTGGTAACAAATCTAGTATAAATTGTTCAAAAACAGATACTTCAACATTTTGACGGATTTGTATGTATAGCTTGCTCAGGAAGTTGAATTAACATCTACAGTTTGAGCCGATGTTATTGTAGTTATACATTTTTTTTTTAAATGTAGTTTTTATTTATTTGTTTGTTTATTTTTTGGCCCTTAGTTTAGCCCTTAGGTTTGAAACTGGGGACCTATCTGGGACATACCTTGCCTCTCATCCTGTGACAGCTAGGTCAGGCTTCAGTAACCCCACGACCTTAAGCTGGATAAGCAGTGAAGAAAACAAATAGCTGGAATTTTGGCTTAGTTTGAGTTGGATACCAAAGTGTGTTTTGTTCTTTCAGCAGTAGAAGGATAGTGGCACAGTGGTTAGCACTCATATCTCACAGCAACAAGGTCCTGGGTTTAAATTAACTGGAGAGTTCATGATCTCTGCACTGGCATCCTGGCCACAGTACAGTACATTAACTTTACTGCCATCACATGACATGTAAGTGCCTGAATTATGTATTGGTATCAAATATTTCAAAATAGAACAAAACTGTAGTATCCATGGATACTGAAAAATGGATGCTGGACCTCTATATTTGCCTTCCAGACTTTGGGTGTTTTTTATGGGTCCACTGCAGAGGGCTGTTGCCTGAGAAGGTTGCGTACATGGTCTAAAAACAATGTTTAGAGGGGTGGTACGTGTCAAAAGAACTTCCACATGAAGGTTAGCAGCCAAGGTTGCACTGCAGCTACATGATGGATGTTAGTTGTTACCTGTCAGTGCTGTTAGTGTTGTGGTTGATTGGTACAGATAGACTGAACACTTTCAGTTATGAAACAAAGTGGTGACGTGAATGCCAAAATCATCAGTTTCCTGCTCTCTGCTGCCTGTCATTATATAGGAAATACTGAGTGGTTAGTCAAAGGAGTGATCACACACACATTTTAACAGCAAGTGTGTTGAACTATTCTTTTAAGAACATTTTAGGCTTCTCTAAAAATTAGAAATTAATAACAAGACAAGAAACAGTATAAGTTAAAACTAAGAAAGAAATCGTAGAATATTCTCAGAATAGTCAATGGTTTGACTAAATTTTGGTTGCTGCAGGAAAGTGTGTGGCATCTCTTTGCTTACGTAGCCTTAACCACACTAATGCCCACACAGTGGGTTTGCTTTTTCAGTTTAGTTCTTATTGTTTAAAACAACTTAGTTTTCAGTAGTAGTCCAAGCCATCCCAGCCATCCGTCATGGCCCAAAGACATGCACGTCAGGTGGATTGGTGACTCTAAACTGGCCCTAGGTTTAGAGTCACCATCAGCTGTGAATGTGAGCGTGAATGGTTGCCTGTCTCTCTTAAGGAGCATTGACCTTTGACCTAAACTAACAGTGGCCATGAACACAACAGCTTGACTGCACCAGGACAACATAGCTCATTGCTACAACCCCATTTCAAAAAATGCTGTAACACTGTGTACAATCGAAATAAAATGATGTATCAAATTGCCCATCTGCCGGCCTCATCTATTTCCAGATGTTTACAGTCTGTTGCTGATAGAAGAGGAGATGATGTCAGTGAGAAACATGGCCCTATTTCATGTTTCACGTTTTTAGAAGTGTGTTGCTGCCCTCAACTTCAAAATTACCTTATTTTTTTTCTTAGCGGTACATTTTCTCTATTTAAACTGTTGATATATTTTCTGTGTTCTATTGTGAATAAAATATGTCTTTTACTACAAGAATTGTAATTGCCTTCTGTTTTTGTTTACATTTTAAACAGAATCCCAACTTTTTTGGAGTTGGGGGTTATATAAACTTCACCCCAATTCTGCTCTAACTGTCTAGTCTGAGCTTTGAATAACACAAAATTAGTATCATTCATTCTCTTATGTCCTCCCTTCCTTAGCTCCTTCTCCATCTGAGAGTGGATTTATCAGACACTGATCCCGCCCCGCACCTGGACCTTTAACCTGCAGACACACTGTGATAGAAACTGCACAGAAACACTTTGTGTGTTTGGTGTTATTTCCTGAACCCACTGAAATGTTGCACTTTAAATTAGCTACCAGAGAAAAGGTACAACTTTCATGCTCACACCCAGTCTAAAGCAATGCCAGGCCGCACCACATGAAAAATGAAATCTCTTGGTATTATTTATTAAACTGAGATTTATCATATGTGAGTACTCATTAAACTGCAGGAACGCCATTCCTGATATTTTTTAAGCCCAGGCTAAACCGGTCTGGTTTTTCCCAATGAAGTTTCTTGCAAGAAAAAGCGGAGACTGCCTAACTTGTCTCTTCTCTTTCCTGTGGTTATATTTTCTCTATTTCAGGTGTTTGTAGGCAAGTTTAGCTAGCTATAGCAAACCTCATCTACAACCATTTCTGTAAGGCAGACAGATATGTATCGTGGTCCCACCATTTGTTAATCATAAACAGTGCAGGGTTGAGAGGGCATGTCACCAGTTCTATGTGCATTTTGTAAGAAACAAAAGTACAAGTAGTATACATATAAATCAATAACGAAGTGATCACCTTTAGGGTACTACAGGTCACCCAGGGTGGCCTTAACATCTGGATCAACATCTGAACTTCAAGACAAAGAGCTTTTTCACTGCAGCCATTGTAATGGAAAATAGAAGGTAAACACAGGTGTTAGTCACGATACACAACCTTTAATTAATGCCAGTGTTTATCTAATATTTCATATCACTGTGGCTGCTGTGAAATAATAATGTCTATGCAGGCCAACGTTGGGCTTCTGTAGGCTTCTTTAGGATGTGTGCTTGGGACATTGTAAGACATTGTAAGAACAAGAACATTCCAAGGTGATTGATATCACTTGCTTTACCTGTGGTTTTAATCTTGTGGCTGACTGATGCAGACTGAACACTTTCAGTTATGAGACGAAGGAAATACTGTGTGGGTAGCTGAGGCATTAATTGGGAGGTTTGTTTGAGGTATTAAAGTATTAAACTACTACTTTAATGAAGATTTTTAACCTTGATTTCTCTGTAAGCTTGCAAATTATTAATTTGGGAAAAAAAACCTCCTTCGTCACTGTGTACGGGAATGTCAATACTTCTCACAAGCTCGGCTAATCTTTTTCATTTGGTTAGTTAGATAAACCTTAGGCCTTGCAAAATGGGAAAAAAATCATAATCCCGTTTTGACTAAAATGTTATGTCTAAAGTTTGTTTTCTGCAGCGGACGTGAGTGACGTCTTCTTTTTGTTCCCTACGCAGGCTTACCCACACGAAAGCACAGACAGAGGCAAAACAACAGCACGGTTTTAGAAATCGTCCTTACGAAATGACCAAAACCGATCAATTTTTGAAGAAAACGACTTCTCTCTGACTATATTTTGGGATAAATCAAATATTTTAGTTGTGAGTGTTACTGCCACATGTAAAGACTAACTCACTCCATTGGTCATAGACCCAAGTTATTCCTAAACACACACACCCACACACAGACACACACACAATCACTAAGGTGTGTACAGTTTGTGTGCTTTCGGGCTTTTTGCCATGTTTTTTCCTTCATGCGTATACGGTACTCTAAACACAAACGTCATCAGCAGTAAGTGTGTTGACACTAAAGAGTTTAATGCTAACCAGGTCAAGTTTAATTCCTTCCAGGACAAAAAATGAGTGGCTTTGCTGAAGTAATCAGCTGAAGTTTGGCAGCCTGTGGGAATAAGCTTTACCAGAACTACTGAATTCTGATGTAAACACACACCAACAGAGTATCTAACACATGCGTGATAAAGTTAATGTGAGGGTTCTGTTCCACATCTGCGCATAATGTTTTTTTTAGTCTCTTTGCACGTGTGATGAGATCTTCCTGAGTTTGAGAAAAGAAAAAGGAAAAAAATTCTCTGACATGATACAAACCCAGCCCAGCAGCTCATTGGTTCCAAGAGCTGGACCTCAGTAATGAAGTGAATTGGGCATAAATGGAGCACTGAGGCTAAAGTTCACATTACTTTGTCTAATCACTCTCCATTACATGCTTGTGGTTCCAAGCTTGGATACAGAAAAGTTATTCCCATGTCCGTCAGTTGAAAACACTACAAACAAATAAATAGCTGCATCCTATCTGGTAGTCTCTGCTGATGTTTTTTTCAGTGTTAATTAATCCTTTATAAACAGCCCAGGAGGATATTTCTCATCCTGCCTTCAGGAGGCTGAGACATCACGAAGCTTCTCTGTAAATCTGAGCTAAGGGGAGCGGCTCGATGTGGAGTCATGTGAAAGCCTCGTTCACTGTTTGAGTCACCGGTGTCTCCGAGCAGCTGTCAGTAGTCAGCTGCTCGGAGACTCATTACACTGTAGATTTATATTTCGCGAACTGCCCTCAAAATGATCCAATTTTCCACCACGTCCATCTTCAGATTTCATGAACATTACTGGGGAAAAGCATACAGTAACTCAATAATGAAGTCAAATATCCTCTACAGCCAACCTGATAAACACGACTTAAACCAGTGTTCTCAGTTTTCATTTTCTTTTTCAGTTTTCACCGTCGCAAACAGAAAAAAATTAAACTAAACAACTTGTCACAGACACTCTGCTCCGTCTGCTCTCAGTCTCTCTTCAGATATCACACTTAAACACTAAAAGCTCCAAGATATGAGTTTTGTAATAAAATGAGGATTGCTGCAATTCAATTCAGTTTTATTTACATAGTGCCAAAAATACACCAAAAATAGTCACCTCGAGGGGCTTTATGTTGTAAGGTAAAAACCCTACAATAATACAGGGAAAACCCCAACAATCATACCACCCCCTATGAGCAAGCACTTGGTGACAGTGGGAAGGAAAAACTCCCTTTTAATAGGAAAAAACCTCCAACCAGAAACAGGCTTAGGGAGGGTCACCCATCTGCCACGACCAGTTGGGGAATTCGGGACAGAGGATGGAAAAACACATTGTGGAAGAGAGTCAGAGATTAATAATAACTAATGTTTAAATGTAGAGTTGTGTATAAAACACATAGTGAGTGGAAAAGGTGAGTGAAGAAGAAACACTCATCATGGGAAGTCCCACAGCAGCCTCGGCCTTTTGCAGCATTAGTAAGGGAGGGTTCAGGGTCACCTGATCCAGCCCTAACTATATGCTTTATCAAAAAGAAAAAGTGTTAAGTCTAATTTTAAAAGTAGAGAGGGTGCCTGTTTACTAAATTCAAACTGGGAGTTGGTTCTACACAACAGGGACTGAAGGCCCTGCCTCCCATTCTACTTTTAAATATCCTGTCAGTACTCTCACTGCAGCCTCTTGGATCAACTGAAGACTTTTCAGGAAGCACTTATATTTATGTGACATTTAGATTTCATAGAAATATTTACCACCCATTTAATACACTTTAATGCTGACATGTGGACAAATACAAACTTTTCTTATAAAAATTGTGTCTGCTTGGCCTGTTGGTAGCACTGTTGAAAATGAAACGTCATTCCTTAACTACACTCAACTTCCAAACTCCTGTTCATTCACACCTATCTCTGTCCCAAACAGGACATTAAGGAGTTGATGAAGACCGACAGGCCAGACTGGCAGAGCGTCATGCAGTACGTCTCCCAGATCTACAAGTACTTTGAGACCTGATGGGTATGGAGGAGGAGCTGGAGCCTGATGAAGGGTTTTTCTGTCCCGTCTTGTGAGCCCTATAACCTCATTTGAGACCGGCCTGATGATGCCACGTTACCCCTGCTCCTGCTCGACACTGGAGACGTGACCGAGGAATTCTGTTATTTAAAGCTGCCGAATCCACAGTCGTTGCTCACGTGTTCAGACAGAGACTGGAGTCACTTTTCAGAGGCTTTCAGCATCAACCAAGCATTTGATCCACAGACACACTGATTATGCTGAAAGACGCTATTGAAGCTATGTAGCAGTTGACAACACAGTTTACAGAGACTTGACAAGTGATCCAATTTCTTTTCTTCCCTCTGTACAAAAATCAATGTGTCGTTAATGCTTGTTCATTTTTCAGATGCTGGCTGCCTCTCACCATTAGGTACAAGGTGTTTTTTGGTTTTTAGTAATACTGGCTGCCAAGAGACAACTGCCCACTTTTAGAGAACTACAAAGTCTGCACTAAGTGGAAGTAGGGGTGGTGGCAGATCATGGCCTGTTATGTTTGGATATTTGTTTTTTGCATTTGGTTTTGCTTTTTTCCATGCCCTGGCTTCTTTTCTTTTTATTCTCTAGTGTAAGCTTAGTGTTAAAAGCTACTTTGTTAGGGTTAGGAAAAATTGTAGTTTGGGTTCAGATGTTCTCCTTCAAAAACGTAACATTGAAAAATGATGAGTATGGGGTAGTAGCTGTGTCTTTTTGACGCTATAACCGGGTGCATCGAGCCCTGTTGCCAAAGGGACACCTTGCATAACTGTAACAAAGGTTTTGACGTTTGACAGAACGGGCCTATCCAACAGCCCTGCATCGTGAGAGCAAAAAGTAGATGATTTTTCCTTTCTTACACTTATGCTACCTGCTAATTATCAGCGTTGTTTGTGTGCCAACTGACCTTTAAAAAAAAAAAAAAAAAAAGTGCCAAATTTTCACAGCCAATGCTCTGCTCATACGAGGACCATCTATGCATGATTTAAGTGTGACCTTTCTGCCTGGGTGCACAGCGTGACGTCTCCTTTCTGTCAACATACTGTTACTAGCGAACCCGTCTAAAACCAGCTTTTGGTAAACTGGCTGAAACGTCGCTCACGCCTTATTCCGAGTGTTTTTAAAGAGTTGGGCTTTTCTTTGAGCCAAGCTTTGTGGCGCATAAAGCATTTTCAACTGATAAGTTTCAGTTTTTCCTTACAGAATGGACAAACAATAGCTGTAATGAAGTAACACTTAAAGAGTTCCTGAATAGTTTTCTAAAAAAATATATATGTTTTATGAATACAGATTGATCGCTATTTGCTTTGTGTACAGTATTAAGCACTGCCTGACTTGAACCGTCATGCCGTGTCCTCCTTCGCTCTCTTAATGCTTTCCATTAAAATCCTCTGAACTATGGTTACTGCAGCTGTTTGCAACAGGTCTGTATCTGTATTCTACATGCTGAAGTATAAAAGAGAGAAAAGGCTTTTCTTCTAAGAGCTGAGGACTCAACACGTTCTCTCTGGTATATAGGCAAGCCTCTGTTTGCAGATGCCCTAATGTTTTAACAGGTAAAATTGTTATTTATTTGGCAGACACATACTGCAGAGCGAGAACGTGGACAGATACAGTATGCAGCAGTTTTCTATTCTTACATGTCTGATGATATTGCTTAATAAAGGAATTTCAAGATTTTTTTTTAATCATTGTCAAGTTCAAGTTCTTTTTTTTCAGTAAAGCCTCCGTTTTAGTGAACCAGCCTTTACCCTGTGTTTTAAATGCGCTCCTGTGACTGCTGTGTTGCTATAAAGGTTTTAACTGCTTCCCCACTGCGCACATTAAAGTTTTGTGCCAGAGCCCACTTACATCAGGGTAAGTGGGAACTATCAGGAAGCATTCCCTGCTTTCAACAACACGCCTTTTCTACATTAAAATATTTCTGTGGGAGTCGTTTCCCATGAAGTATGGGGCTATTTAAATTTAAATGTCTGAATGCAGTAACTGATCGTTGTAACCCAGCTGTACATCCTTCCTCTAAGTAATATTTGCCCACAGCTGTCCCTGTGTGCATCCAAAAGGTAATCCTGACCTTAAGAGGATTACGCATGGATCAATAACAGACTCGACTCTGAAAGAGGGAAAACTTTACTTTGTCTGCACAGATAGAAATCTCTCTCCTCTGCATATAAACTATGACTTCATCGCACGGGTTGACGTAAAGAAAATGAGCAACTCTAGTTCTGAGCTGATTTCTGTGCCGTCCCCGAACGCACTGATTGGAAACAGATGCGCGCGCGTGCCACGCACGTAGGCAACCAAAAGCTATGTTTCCGTTAAACGTAATGCACGTGCAGCCCATCACTGAATGCGATTTAATTGGCGCGTAATTACGCACGACGGATGCTCCCGTTTGATCCCACTTTCATAACTGTAACTGCACGCGAGTATGCGTGCGTGCGAGCTAGCGTGTGCGTTTGAGGCGTGGCTTTCAGTGACACAGAGCACCCCCCCCCCCCCCACACACACACACACACCTCCTCCCTCCCCCTTTTTCTTGCGTTTCTCAGTCCTCTTGAAAACTACCATTGGGTCGGAAGTTGGGTGACACTCCGTCTGCGACACGAATCTACAGATGCCGCTTAAACGCCCTGCAGATTGCCCGATGTTGGTGTGATAACAACCAGAGACGATGAAAAGGTTAATTAAGGTGGGTAAAAAATGTTAATTGTGTTGACTTTTTTTAAAATGATTGCAACAGGCAGGAGGTTTAACGCGGTATTAAACAGCTATTATAGGTTTGTCAACTTTGCGGTGAGAATAAGTTCCTGATGTGTGGAGAAAAAAGTAATCCTTTCTTTTCCACAGATGGCTGATTTTGCAGTTCGCACGTGTGGAATATTTTTGGATTACATCAGAAAGACTTGTTTTCTCCCCTGGGACTAGAATCGGTGTTGTGGGTGACCGTCTCCTCTGCCAACAGCCTGCAGCTTTCAGTCCTTTTTTTCCACACTTTGCTGAGATGATTACGTTCTTTTACATCGTGATTGAAGTAGTGATCGCTGTTCTTTCCGTTTTCGGCAACGTACTGGTGTGCTGGGCTGTTGCGATCAACACCACTCTGAAGAACGCCACCAACTATTTTCTGGTATCTCTGGCTGTGGCTGATATTCTCGTCGGTTGCCTCGCCATCCCCTTCGCCATAACCATCAGCATCGGCATACCCCTGGACTTTTATGGATGTCTCTTCCTTGCCTGTTTTGTCCTGGTGCTCACTCAGAGCTCCATCTTTAGTCTTCTGGCTATTGCAATTGATAGATATCTAGCCGTCAAAATCCCTCTGAGGTGAGTGTTCATTTTGTCTCTGATGTCAGATTAATCAAGAAAGAAAGAAAGTTAGTTTTTACAGCTGGGATCCCTGCCTGAACAAATCAGTGTGAAGACACTGAAACATCAGACCAGAATAATGATTCATTAAGGCTTTATTTACTTTTAAGTTCTTCAGGCAGTATTTCCTAACAGGAATGGTACATGTGTTTAATGCGCCCTGGAAGTTTGATATTTTATTCACATACTTGCTTTCGTTCTCCCATATCTTCATAAAAGAGCTGAAAGTAAGTGCCCTCAACTATGGCATGTAGAAAAAGAGAAGCAAAGATCAGTATCAGCTCCGTGACCTTGTGATTCAGTTTCTTGCTGAGCTCATTGCCCCGTGTAAGAATAGCTTGGTTAAAGCCTAAGTCTGGAATGATAATCAGATGGCTTTAACAAACACTTTGAACTGACCCTTTTCACCCTGGGTTACATAATCTTAAGGTTGTTGAGTCAATGCCACCTTTCTGCATGCCCATGGTTTCAAATCTGCATCATCTGAGTGTTTGGTCCTGTTCCTTTAGCTGATCCCCAGCTGATGTTTGATGCTCGGGGAGCAGGCTGCGTGCGTTTCCATCTGAAACCCCGCAGCTCGTGAAAAATGCAAAGATCAGTCATGCAAATGTATGATGTGACACATCAGGCGAAGCTGTGAGATCAATACCTGCCAGAGTGTGTCACTGCTCCTGAACCTCATGGCAAGGCCGCTAAGCTCCACAGCGCAGCCCCTGAAAGTGCCTGCAGTCCACCTGAGGAAACGCAGAGATGAGCTGCCAGCAGGGACAAGAGCGCTGCTGCCTGACATTTCTCTGAATAGGAAAAAAGCAAAAAAAAACCAAACAAACAAGCTTTATTATCAGATGGGGATTGTCTCTGTGTTGGTGGTGGTGTTCTTAGCGTTTCACCTTGTTAGTGAGTTAGACAACACGCAGTGTAGTGACTGTTGTGAGAAGTGGATGTTGTTTTGGGGGGGCGTTTTTGCTGCAAGGCTGTGTGACTGAGATGTGCTGTCATTTCCATTATACTCAGATGCTGGCAAGAAAGGACAGTTTGACACTAGTCTGGGATGAAAGTTGTCTGCCACTAACCTTGTGAAACCCCCCTTTTGTGCTTCTATTTTCACCCTACAGATGGAAAATGACATTTATCATGTTTTACATCCTCATAGAGAAATAGGACTTTGACTGCCTTTGAACTTCCAGCAGCTCCATACATTCCCTGTGAACAGTGCTCTCCATGACTTTCATAGATTGAGCTTGAACTGAAATCCCAGGGTCCATCTGCCAATACTGTACATACTGTACTTTTCATAATAAGATCAGTGTGCGTTTGCCAAGCTCACATTGTCCATACACTTGTGTGTGTGAGTTTGGTCAGTCTGACAGCCCCTGAGGATGAAATTCTAACTCAGATAAAAGTGTTTTTGCAGATGTTTTTTTTGGAAGTGAAAGGCCAGCAGCAGATGTTTTAAGCCCCATGAGATAACAGAGCTGCACACCCACTCAACGCCCGCCTCAAGCCCCCGGCGTCCCTGTTTGTCATTATAAGAAAAAGACCCTCTGGCTATTTTGTCCCTCTGTCCTGTAAACTTTATGCACATCATTGAGCTCAAACTATGATCCCCACCCACGGCGGCAGGACAGCCCCCACTGTGGTCTGTGAATGCAAGCCTCCTCTCTCCTCGGGCTGCTGATTTTAAACAGATCATGCTTCATAAAGTTAATGGAGCGTTCATTGTCTTGGTTCCAGCACATGTGTATGTTTACTGGGTGTGGTACAGTGTTGGTGTTGTTGTAAATCCAGCTTTAGTTATGTTACAAATGATGAAAAATGCATGGCTGCATTAGGGGCTGAAGAACCAGGAAAGGCTCTTTTGATGGCTGGAGTTCAAACAGCTGATCCATATTTATGGATTGTACTCATGGAGAATGATGGGAAAACAGGGTGTAGATGGAAAAAATGCTTAAAGATGCAGACATTCAAAGAGGGATGGATCACTCCCTGAATTTAATGAGGGATGAGTTATGCACAACAAATGCAAGTGAGTCAGTGAGTCCCGAAATGGATCAACTGTAGAGTCTGGAGAAACCGTCAACACTGGTTGAATTGCAGAAAGATTCTCAGACTATGGTTTGAAGAAGAGTGTGTTTCAGTCTGATTTAAGACTAATGTGGCATCTGTGGCTCATCTCAAACTATCAAAATCTGATGTTTATCTCGCCACAAGAGCGACAGCACTTACGCACAAGGACAGATTAGTGCAACATGAACATTTGGTAAATACACATATTAGAGTTGGGTGAGAAGCTGGATACCACGCTGGTGTCTGTGTGCTGAAACTGCAGCTGGGAGAAAGTGGAAGCGAACTGGCTCAGTCCCGAAGCAACAAAACCTGCCCGCCAGCACCTCTGAAGCAAACTAATTAACCTGCTAGATCTTATTTGTTTAATCTGTGTGAAACAGGGAAATACAACACGTGGCTCAAGCTGTACACTTAACTCACAGATATGAGTGTTGTCAGCTTATTCTCTAAGGGAATACCGTTAATTACCAAAATGTTCCCCTGCTCTTTTAGCAATGTTTCAATCTTTTTTTGGTGACTCACCAAATAGTATCTGCACTTTACAGTTTCATGGGTGTGAAATAAAGGCACCCCAACATAAAAGGTCATGTTTCAAAAAATAGACATAGAGGGAAGTATCGCTTTAGTTGTGAGTCAGCAAGGTGCAGGAAATACAGTGCTGAGTCAATCTTCCCAATGAAGCTTTACAGAGAGGTTACATCTGCGGGATAACGACTGAGTGATTATGTCTTTATTGGAGTGAAAACTCTTTACAGATTCAAATCTGTTTACCTTAATCTGCTAATTATGCAATGGAGATGCTCTGTACACACCATTCGTCATGCAAATGCCGCACAGCCCTGTTTGCATGTATGGTGACAATCTGACTGAAGTTTAAAAATCTCCTGTTTTCTGCTGTGAACAGCCCACCTGTTAGATTGTATTTGAAGCTGGGCTACAGACACAGCCATACATCTAGCTGGGTGTTGTTAGTGTTTAAACTGTGTGTGTGTGTAGGTTTGTGTAGTCTGGTATAGGTCAGTGGCCCCAGGGCGGAAGCACATTGACAGGGATGAGAGGAGAGATGTATGGAAAATGGGCCGGGGAGTGTGTGTGTGTGTGTGTGTGTGTGTGTGTGTGTGTGTGTGGCGGGGGGGAGCAGAACAGAGATAGA
The DNA here is from genome assembly GCF_036321145.2 of Pelmatolapia mariae. Lineage (NCBI taxonomy): Eukaryota > Metazoa > Chordata > Actinopteri > Cichliformes > Cichlidae > Pelmatolapia > Pelmatolapia mariae. The sequence continues at coordinate 26,962,896 of NC_086236.1, forward strand.
TGCCACCGTGCTGTCGTCATGCCAAAGCTAATCCATTCAGCCAGTCGCTGCTTCCACACAGAGAAAGAGAGAGTGGGAAGTGATGTCCAGGAGATGGACCCTCTGGGAAATGGACCCTGTCCTGCCTGCTGTACTTTGCGATTAACACTCGGAGGGAGCAGAGGATGGAGAGGAACATGGGAGAGTGGCGGTGGAAGTCAGAGTAGGAGTACAGGTGATCGTGCGCTCTGAAGCTTCCTCTCCTCCCTCTTTGGCCAGAATGCTGTATTATTCATGGACCTCGGGGCACCCGCTCATCACTCTGCAGGGAGTCCAGGACGCAGACAGTGCTGCCGCACCACTGATGAATAACTGATTGTTCAGACTGGAGCCCGAGCGTTAGTGAGGCTGCTGTAGGTTCAGAAAGAAAAAAAAAATCTGATGTTCTTTATAACTACATAGTATGCTTCGAAATAAATAGGGCAACTGTCAATTAACTTTCTAGCACCAAACTTTTTAGCAGTGGTGAAGAAAAGGCTACACCATTGTCTGCTCAGCTACATGTGCAGGAGAGAGTTCTGAGGCTTGTGGGAATATCAGCTGACCATTAGCCAACCAGTAGTTGTAGATGACTAAGAAGTATTACAACACAGGACTTCTTTTTGCTCCAAACACCCACTGTTAGGTAGACTAAACTAATGATTAAGAAAGTGTGCTGTTACATTAAAATGACTTTGATTTTACTAGCAAACTCCCTAAGGGAAGCCGCATGTATTGCAAGCTGAGCATACTTCCTCATCATGTCTATCTTTACAGCCTGTGGTCGGATGGCACCGCTGTTATTTTTACAGTTTTACAGTGGTGCGGAAGTCTTGAGTCACCCTTTATTTCTTTACATTTTGGAGGGGAAATGGTTACAGGGATTTACCAAAACGTGCAAACCTACACGAAAATACAGAATAAATGTCAAAAACAGAGTTTGTACAATTCCAACGAGCCTGAAAGTCAATATTTGATATGATCAGCTTTATCCTTTAACACAGCCTGAATTCTCTTAGTTGGCTCCACCCTGTCAAGATGACTTCACACTGCTTCAATAACATTGAGGTCCGGGCTCTGGGGAGCCCAATCCATAACTGATGGTGCTCGTCTGTGTGTTTTTCCACTGCCCACAACGGAGAGAGCTTCAGTTTTTAGCTGATAACTCTTTGGGAATCACCTTGTCGGTGCAAAAATACTATTTTATGCAAGCCAAATACTTGAAAAAGAAATTGGAACAAATGATTTTTGCGACAGGTTGTTAGTGACAAAGTGCCTGAAGGCACAATTTATAATTGCCTCCTTACTAAGTGCCTTTAGTAAGGAGTAAGTGCCTTTTTTATTCTTCTAAAAGGTCAATGTTGAGCAACTTAACAAACAAAAACAACTAAATAAACATTCCTCAGGACTCGACTGAAAATGAGTGAAAAAGCTGCCAATGTCCAAAGGAAAACTTCTCTGTTGCTCAAAACCACTTGAAAAAAGTTTGCTTGGAACCAAAATATAAATAATTGAGGGGTGGTTCAGGATTTTTGCACAGTACTCTGAATCCCATAAAGAGACCAGGGTGATCATGGAAGACACATAATTAAGTCCACAATTTGTAAAGACTTGCTTTACATAGCCAGTGGGCCATGCAAACAGTGGTGAGAAACAAAAAACACATAAAGCATGCTAGTAACCGTTTTTTCCACCACGTACCACAATATCAGCCTCAGTGCTCTTTGGCAACAGTTCTCCAGTTCTCTGGACGTTTACTGGAGGGATGAATGCAGTTCCTCCAAAAGATAAGCCCTCCTTTGGTGCTCGGATGGTGGTGGTGAAGGAGAGCGCTGTCTCATGTGTAGTCCTAAATGTCCTACAGGCATTTAATTCCCATAAAATCTAATGACTGTGAAGACCCCAGTGTATGAGTCACATCAGACCATGCAGTGACCCCCCATGCCCTATGGATACAACAGACCACTCCCATCAGGGTAGAAATGTTGCATCACAGGGTAAAGGTGATTACTCAGAACAACTTCATATTGATTTGCAGTGACCCTAACCCTCTGAAGGGACTAGCAGACCTAAACCACACCCCCACA